>NW_011494750.1:278813-281921 GCF_000754665.1 Bison bison bison
CTGTTCCTTTCTGCCTCGCCCAGCCCTTCCATCCTTCCTGCCTTCCTTCTCCCACTTCCGTCCTCTCCCCGCCTCTTTCCCTTCATTCATTCTAGAATATGTCCTGAACATGATGCTGGGAGCTGGGAAGACAGAGTTGATTCTAAAACCTCCCCCAGCCCTGCTCTTGGGAAGTTCCTTAGACTCTTGAGAATAAGAAACCTTTCATTAAACAGTTGCACGAGGAAATGAGTAAAGAAGGATCAGTAGATGAATACAGGAAGTCCTGAGAACAGAGCTGACTTGGTGGGCACACAACCTGTCTTCCCCCAAGGGCTGGGAGCTGGGCTGACTCTCGCCTTCCTGAAACTCAGACTAAGTTTTTGAAGCAAGCACCCGCATTTTCCTGCTGGGTTCAGCCCTGCAGATTAGAGAGCAGCCGGTGGTGGTCTGAGAGCAGGAGTGGACTGGCTGGGAAAGGCCCCCCACCCCCCACCCCAGGGAGAGACAGTTGAATGGAGATGAAGGGTGGGGAAGAGTTAACCCGACGGGTGTGCGTGGGGCGCAGCGCAGGGGAGGGGAGGAGGGCCTCACAGGCAGAACAGCATGTACGAGGCCCCGCATCAGGAAGGCGCTTGGCACGTTCCAGGAACAGAGAGGAGCCAGGGAAGCCCCGTGCAGCAGGAGAAGGGGGAGGGGCGTCGGAGGAAGCCGGCCAAGTCCCGGGCCCCCGAAAGCTCAGGCCTGTCTGTGTGCCTGTTCCCAGGGTCTTTGTTTCTGTGATATTTCCGCGGGGCCTCTGTGGTGCCTTGCTGGCTTCTTTTCTCTGTGTCCTCTGCCTCTTTCTGCCTGCCCCAAGGCTGTCTCTAAAATCCCTCTCTCTGCGCTCTGGTTCCTCTCCCCATGCCCCCCTCCACCTCTTCTTCTCCCTCAGCAAGTATCTTCCTCTTTCCCCCTCTGCTAAGAAGCAGAGGCTCAGGATGAACGCTGATGCCAGGGGCTGGATGGGTGTGGAATTTCCCGGCCTAGACGGGGCGGCTGTCCTTTGGGGCTGTAGTTCTTGGCGCTCACCAGAAGGGGGAGCACTCGAGACCCCCACCCCCCCACTCACCCCTACTCCTTGCTGGGGCTGCCACCCCCTTTCAGCTCTGCTTCTGCACACATCTGTCCCCACCTGCGGTCCCAGCTGGAGGCCGTCCGGCTTCCCAGTGACCAGCAGGGCAGGAGGGCTCCAAGGATGCCAGCCAGGCCAGCCCAGGGGAAGATGGTTCACAGAGACCCAGCCTTCCCTTCCCAGGCCCCCTACTGCAGGGAACGTGCTAATTTCCTGTCTGGCCTGGGGAGGGCTCCTGACAGGGGGCTACTCAAGAGTCAGCTATTAAGAACTAAGGACGAAGGAGGACACCCTCCGGTCTGACCTCCGTGTGGTCCAGATGAAGCTAAGCTTCCTCTGAAACTAAGCTTCAGACGCAGAGGTAGTCTCAGGACTAGATTCAGAATAGGGATTCAAACCTGGGTCTGCCAGGTCCCCGAGAATCCCAGCTCCCAAGTTTCAGGACGATGCTACCAAATTATGAGAAAAAGAAGGGGGCTATCTAGGTGAAGTCTGTTTCTTAAATTCTGTCTTGCTCATCCTTCCGTCTCCCCGAGACTGAAGGTAATGAGGTTACCAAATGTGACATGAGCTGGGCAGGGGGCCCAGGACCCCTCCACCGCAGGCGGGACGGGCCCTCCTTTTCCCAGCTGCTGCGGCACTTGGCCAGGGGCTGGGTGGGACGAGGCCCTGAAAGGGAGGGAAACGACGTCACCACAGTACATCCTGGTCCTTCCAGCGCCCCTCTCCCACAAAGTGGGAGTCCACCAAGTGGGGGTCTACAAGGCACTCGGCTCTCTCCCATGCTGGCCCTAAGGAGACGGTAGGACCCTTGGGAGGCACGCCGCCCAAGATCCGGTCACCTTCCCTGGGGTGGTTCTGAATTCAGCCCCCCACCCCGCGTACAGGCAGAGAGATGAGCCTGTCTGAAGGGTCAGCCTGTATGTTTTTCGCTCTTGCTTTGGGAATTTGCTCAACACAACCTTGGTCATGAGAGAGCCGCCGAGATCTGAGTGTGCAGGGCTGGGCCCCTCGCTGTGACGGGCCGCATGGAGCGGTCTGTCTGATGCTCCCTGTGGGCCGTCGGGTGTTCCTGGGTAGATGGGATGTGTCTGCTCCGGGAGCCCGCCTGCAGGCACCGAGGGAGCAGCAGGGTTGGTCGTCCAGGTAGATGTGCTCCGCCCTGCCTGGGCGTGTCTGTCCCAGCACCGCCAGCCCTTGCCTCCTTTCTCCAGTCTTGTCAGCTTCCCCACCATGACCAAAAGTGGCAGATTCCAGCAAGGCCACAAGGTGGCCCCAAGCAACGCAGAAACGGCCGCGTGGGGGCTGGACCTCGGGGGCAGTGGCCAAGAGCGTCACAGCACCATCCTGGCAGTGTAGGGCTTTCTTCTGTCCTCTTGTGTAGTCTTCTTAACAGCCCTGCTAGATGGGCAAGAGGTCAGGGAGGTAGGTAGAGCAGTTGTTATCTTTGCTTTGAGAAACTGAGCTGCAGAGAGAGGAAGTGAGCCCGTGGGTTGACATGCCGTCCCTGGGACCGTGGTCGCTCTAGAGTGTCGCTGTGCCTGGGATAGGAAGGGGGCCTGAGGTCTGGGGGGGTTTGTGCTCACCTGTCTCCCTGGGGTGCTTGGCCCAAACACCCTGGGGGCCTAGGGAGCAGATACTTTTCCACGGCTGGATGGGGAGCGAGCAGAGGCCAAACTAGGCAGAGGGGTAGCGGGGTGTGGGGTGGGGGAAGCTGGTAACTTTGCCGGTGGGGGGGTGTGTCCAAGCCCAGAGCTGCCGTCTTTCTCCCGGTTGTAATCATTCGCCCTTCTTTGTTTTTTTATCCCCCAAGATGATGAAGACGAGGAGACCCCTGGGCCCTCGAGGCAGCCACTGCGGGTGCCCCTGCGGCCTTCGCCAGAGGAAGAGGCCTGCCTGGCCAGGCCCACCCTGCTCCGTTCCTCCTCCTCCTCCGACCAGTCCGAGACCGTGGGCCCCAAGCCGGAGGCCCTGCCCCGGCCCTCGCCCCAGGCTGCCTGCAGGACCCCTCGGCC
>NW_011494750.1:282021-283261 GCF_000754665.1 Bison bison bison
CATGCCCACGCCCAGCAGACTGAGGTGTTTCGGCAGTTCTGCCAGGAGCTGGTGGCCGCACACCGGGACCTCGCAAGCAGCATGCAGGCCATCGGCCAGGCTATGGCCGAGCTGAGCGGCCGCGTCAGCCAGGCGTGCCAGACGCTGATGGAGATCCGGGATGGGGTTCAGGCATCTCAGCGGGGGCCTGCCGGGGCCGCCCCCGTGGGCCCCAGCCCCCCAGCCGAGGCTCGCCCAGTGGAGCCCCCAGAGGCGCCCCCGGTACCAGCTCCAGCACGGACTACCAGGTCTCGGAAGAGAAAGCACAATTTCTAAGCCGGCCAGTTGCACTGGGAGGAAGAAAGCTGGAGGAGGGGCGTCTGGCCTTGAGACGGGGGAGCAGTCTCTCGTGTCCACCATCGATGACCTTGTAGGGTGCTGGGGGGACTGTCATCTCCTCACTGAATACAGGTTGGCTGCCCTGGGCTCAGCCCGACTCCCTCATCTTTGGCAGGTGCTCAAGATGCAGGAAAAACTGCCTGCTCAATGCTTGCTTGTCCTGGAAGGTCAGCCTCCTCTTGGTCTGCATCCCGCGGCAGCAGGCCTTGCAGGGAAGGGGGCTGCAAGAGCATCTCAATGGAATCCTGCTCTCCATCCTCAGGGCTGCTGTACCAGCCTCCCAGGCCCTGATTCTGCTGCTTTCGGGGGGCTGGGGAGGGGGCAGCGAGGCCTGCGGAGGGGCCGGCAGAGCTCAGCCCCTCCAGGAGGGGTCTGCCCTCCCCTCCCCCAGGGCTCTGAGCCCCTGCCTTGGCCTTCTGCTTGCCCTCCGTGCGTATGCGCGCGCACGCGCGCGTGTGCTCAGCTGCCGTGCTTGCCTTTTGTGGGGCGGGGAGGAGAGCCAGATGACGTCAGAGGAAAGGGAAGACACGACCTGGTGATCGTAGAGCACTTTACGCTTCTCCGAGCGTGTGAGCTCGGTGGGTCCTCAGGACAGAGCGGGAGAGGCAGCTGAGTCGGGGGTTACGGTCATCATTACCACCATCCTCATCTGCATTTCATAGATGACAAATGAAACAGTATCGTCTATTCGGGAGTGAGGGCAGAACCGGAAGTCGAACCTGTGGATTTTTCCAGCTCCCCTGTCAGAGGCCAAATCTAGACTTGGGACGGGTATTACTCCTTTCCTGCCCCTGCCAAGCCCTCTGGGCTTTGAGTGGGAGGCAACAGCAGCATTTAGGATGTGAGTCCACCCCCGGCCTCC
>NW_011494750.1:283646-302136 GCF_000754665.1 Bison bison bison
GGAGCTGGGGGTGGGGGGTGTGGCAGTTGCAAGCTTAGCTCTGACATGGGTGCAGCTCAGCTCTGTGTCCTCTTTGCTCCCTGGCCTGAGGCTGCCATATATCCCCAGCCGTCCACCCTTCCACACCAGCCTCCTAGAGCCAGGGGGCTGGGAGGATCGCTGTGCCCAGTGCCCGCCATGGCCGTTCCTGGAGTGCTGCTTCTAAACCCAGCCCGAGCTTTGCCCCGTGTTGGGAGAATGGAGGGCAACTGCAGTGTCCTGGGCTCCTTCTCCCATTCTGTGGTTCTTTGGGGGTTCCCGATCCCCAAAAGTGAACACTCCCCTGTCTGACAGCCTGATGGCTTGACTATATTGCCTGGCATTGCCCCACCCTCTGATGCTGGAATCAAAGATTGCCTTCCCAAGTATTTTTGTTAAGATGGCAATAAAAAGAATTGATCTCACACTTGGAACACACTTGGTCTCCAGCATCTTTCTTTGGTGTATATTCTCTTTCTTCGCTTCCTGTGAAAACCTCAAGGCCCCCGAAGCAAGGGTTAGATGACCAAGGGAAAACATGTTGGTGAGAGGGGCTTGAGTGCCCCTGGCATTCTCCAGGTCCCATCAGCTCTCAGACGCCCTGTGTTCAGCACCCTTAAAGGAAAGGAAAGGAATTGATAGGCTGAGGGAGGCAAAGCATCCACATAAGAAATTGTTTTCACTGTGTTTAATTTCTCTGCTCATCAAAAGTGAGATGTTGCTCAATGAATTTTACCTTTTGTCTCCTAAAAGTGTGTTAGGGGTCTTGGGGGAGAAAGCCCCACCATTTCTGGCAGGAAACTCTGGAAGGGTCAGGGGCTGTCCATTTGCTAGGGTACCTCAGAGCCCCCTCTGAGACACTCATTTTTTTTGCTCACCTGCCCATTGATCTGGGTGTCTGACTGGCACAGGTAAAGCCCTTCTCACCCAGCTCTGAGGCTTCTCATGAAGTGACTTCCTCTGGCTCCCCTGGGGAGTTTCTTCAGCAGGAAAGGGACCCCCTGACCTATGCATTGCCCTGGCTTATTTCCAGTCACAGGGAGAGATTCTCCCAGGCAGGAAATGCCCAGGTTCTACCAAGGATCCATCCACTTTCTGGAAGATTCCAGCCTGTCTTTGATCTCTTGGAATCTAGGTCCTCCTCTACCATTTTTGACCAAAAAGCAGGGTCATGGAAATGAAGACTATCCAATCTCCAGGAGATGCAAAGATGCTGTGAAACCAGGCCTGGGGGTCTTTCCCACCAAGGTCAAGGTGCTAAGTGGTGACTGGCTGGCCTCTCCCTCTGGCCCTGGGGAGAGAAGAGAGCATGTAGGAAGCAGAAGGGACACAGAGATGCAGAGACTTGTTGACTTCAGATGGAAAGGTTTTCCGCTTCTTTTTCTTGGCTTCAGTGGGAATGTGGGGCTAGCAAGTTAAACAGGAAGGAGAAACTGGTGCCAGTGGATGGAAATGAATGAGCAGCCAGTTTCAGCTTTTAGATGGGGACATCGCTCCTAAGAGTCTGAGGCGTCCAGCCGTGCCGAGGGAGGGCTGGCTGGGTGGTGTTCTCTTAAAGTCTAGGTGAGGATCTAGGGGGTGAATGCCTAACCCAAAGACCTTCCCAGCCCAGAATACAGAGCAGAATACAGAGCCCAGCCTCTCCTTAGTCATTCCTTTCCTATCTCTGCCTCGGGGACTGGGCTGCTTCCTTTCCATCATAGACAGAGCCCCTGGGTGGGAGAGTCTGAGCCTGGCCTTCATCTATCCCTGCCGACAAAATAGATGCCCTGTAGATTGTTTTCTCTCTTGAGTTGAAACTGATAGTTCATTTCCTGAGCCAGTTAGAAAATATAGTGCACTTGATAAGACTCAGTGGGTGAGGTCTGAAAAGTGTTGTCTTAGAGCTTATCTAGCCAATACCCAAAGTCAGCAGAGTTGAGAGTAAAAACAATCCATTGTCATCATGAAAGTTTCAGTCCAGAACCACCCCTCCACCATCACCACCACCACCACCCACCCCCTTGATTGCTTCAAAGGGTTTGAAAAACCGTCAAATAAGCCCTAGTGTTCACAGATCAGCCTATGCTGTGCATTTTCTATCATCCTTCTGACATACTCTGTGCTTCCAGCCAACGAGGTAGTGACTGGAAACAACAAATAGATTTTCACTCCCTGGAAGCCTTCGGTTCCAGGAAGGGCCCTTGTTCACCTGCAGCCGTGTAATGGAACAGGCGTGCTTCTGCATACAGGGGTTGTTGAGTGGGGACAGAGGGATTCTAGGCGTGGATCCAGCCGTTTGGGTGTTACCGCAAAATACTTAAAAGTGGGAGACCTGGCTAGAAATAGTTGATGTTGGGACTTAGCTGGCTCCATTTAGCTTTACTTCAAAAATGATTTAACATAAACATCTTTTCATGGGAATGGATTGTTTATGATTCACTGAGAGCTCCCATGTGTATCTTATTTCAAATGCCAACTTTCAGAATCACCAAGTACAACAGGATGCTGAACCAGTTTTGATCTTTGAAGATACTTTGTGATCTATACAAAGTTTTGGAGTCCTCTTCCTAAATATTTTAATAATTTATTTAATTGAAATATAGTTCATTTACAGTGTTGTGTTGATTTCTACTGTACAGCAAAGTCATCCAGTTATACCTACATATGTATGTGTATGTATAGCTATATATATTCTTTTTCATATTCTTTGCCATTATGGTTTATCACAGGATATCGATTATAGTTCCCTGTGCTAAACAGTGGGCTTCCCTAGTGGCTCAGCTGGTAAAGAATCCGCCTGCAATGCAGGAGACCGGGATTCGATCCCTAGGTTGGGAAGATCCCCTGAAGAAGGGAAAGGCTCAGTAGGACCTCTCTTCCCCTAAGTATTGATTCTTGTTGGGTTCAGAAAGTGTGAAGAGGTAGAAAGGGAAATGGACTTGAATCTTTCTAAACCTGACATCTTCACCAGGTTGCTCTTTGGAATAAATGCCTAATCGTTTCGTGTTCCTCATCTACTTTTTTCTCTTCAAGTTGAATGTCAGACAAAATAATTCTATCTTTTAGAGCCGGATAGCTATTTAGAACCTGGAAAAAGGAAAGATTGTGTACTTTTCCCCTTGGGCTCTGTGATTCAAGTGATTCTTGTTAGAACAAAACATGAATGAATGGTTTGCCTTCTGGGTCAGGGAGTGGAGAAGTTTGATCTGCCTCAGTTCTGCTCTGTGCTGACCACTAGGCTGATTAATTTTGGATGTCAGATCCCAGGCTTTTGCTAAAATGGGGACTGGGAAAAGAGTTTGCACATTTAGAAGAAATCTCATGTATGAAGAAAAAATAGACTCCTACAGTTGGGGAGTTGAGATTATATGTGAGGGGCGCTATGCCTGGGGTACCACAGATGTGGATTCCCAAAGCCGCTGGCCACCATGACTGTCCCCACTGACAGCCTGTACTGGAATTGGCATTTGTACTGGAATTGGCTTTTTTAGGGGGTGGGGGAGAGGGATTAACAGTAATAATTGCTTATTGAGGAAGACTTGGAAAGTACAGAAAATTATAAAGAAGTAGAACCATCTATAAAGGCTAATCACTGTTAAAACATTGGTGTATTTCAAGTGGTTTACCAGGCTTGTTTTTAAAGCATGATTAGAACCACAATACATCAGTCCTGTTGTTTCCACTTTGCATTATATTGGGACCGTTTTTCCATGTCATAAAAGATTCTTTGAAAAGATTTTTCTGTAGATGAGTAACATTCCAGCATACAAATATACCACGGTTTATTAAATCGTTTCTCTGGTTTTAGACATTTAGATACTTTTGCACTATTACAAGCAGTGAAACAAGTCAGCATTGTGGTGTGCAGAGTTTGCATTCTTGATTCACATCCTAACATTTTGGATATTTTTTTTCCTTAATTTTACAGAAACTGTGGGAAAATCCACATAACATAAAATTTACCATTTTAAGTGTAAAGTTCAGTGGTATTAAGTACCTTCACAGTGTTGGGCAAACAGCACCAGCATCCGTCTCCAGAACCCTTTTCATCTTCCCCAACTGAACTCTGTACCCATCGAACACTAACTCCCTATTGCCCCCTCCCCCAGCCCCTGGCAAACACCATTCTACTTTCTGTCTCTGTGAATTTGACTACTCACAGAAGTGG
Organism: Bison bison bison; assembly: GCF_000754665.1. Taxonomy (NCBI): domain Eukaryota; kingdom Metazoa; phylum Chordata; class Mammalia; order Artiodactyla; family Bovidae; genus Bison; species Bison bison. The sequence continues at coordinate 287,815 of NW_011494750.1, forward strand.
AATCATATACTATTTGTTGTTTTGTGGCCCGCTTATTTCACTTAGTAGGTGTCTTCAAGAATCGTTCATGTTGTAGCGTGGATCAGAATTTCCTTCCTTTTTATGGCTATTATTCCACTGGGTGTCTATACCGCATCTTGCTTATCCATTCATCCATCAGTGGACACTTGGGTTACTTCCACATTTTGACTGTTGTTGCATAATGCTGCTGTGAACGTGAATGAACAAATACTTGTTGAAGTCCGTGTTGCCAACTTGCTTCCCAAAGGGTTGTGCCAGTTTATTCTCCACCATTAGAATGGGAAACCCTAGTCTTGCCACCTTTACCAGTACAGAGCTGATCACTTAAAAAATTATGTGTGCCAACGATACAATGTGCTACTTTGCGCCTCTTTTCTTATCAGTGATGCTGAATACTTTCATTTATTCATCATCCATTTGGATTTTTTTCTGTGAACTACAGTTTCCCTCAGACTGTTCCAAGTGCAATTCTCTGGGCTGGGCGAGTCAGAGAGACTCTGATTTGTTCCCTAGCTTTTAAGACAAATCATAGCATAAGGAAAAGAAGGGGTTTTTGGGGGGGAGGGGAAGATACTTGCTTTACAATGTTGCATTAGTTTTAGCTGTACAGTGAAGTGGATCAGCCATATGTGTACATACATCTCCTCCCTCTTGGACCTCCCTTTTTTGACTGCAAATTTCCTAGGCACTTGGATAGCGCAGAACCCTAAAACGCCAAATAATGTCCTCTTGTCCATTTGATCTGTACATCTTCACCTGCCTGAAAATGTTGCATCACCTCACCTTTTGGAGGTGAGTGAGGTGGCAGGTTGGATATTGGGGATGTCATTTCAGAGAGAATGGGTGAGAGCTGCAAATTCTAAGGGTTCGACAGAACTTTGAGGGTTTTCTGGGCATTGCTACGTTGGTGCTTTACATGCCCACAAAGGAGCCATGAGTTCTAGCAGGAAAAGCATAGACCTCAGTGCTCTATTTCCCATTTATTAGCAGTGTGACCTCAAGCAAGTGACTTAGCCTCTCTGCGTCTCAGTTTCCTTACCTGAAAATGACTTAGATTAAGTGGTTGCTCACCTTCCCTTGCCCCTTATTTACCTACCTCTCCTGTCTCCCCTGGGCATCCTTTTTTTTTTCTTTTAAGACTTTGATCTTTAGGATTCATTCATTGATCCTGCAGGCACCCTTGTCACATGGTTCCTTCTGCTAGGCTTTGTGACGTACCGGAAACAATTCAAGGGCCTCACCCTTACCACCATCAGAAACCTGCGGGTATCTGGGAGCCCCTGAAGTATAAAGATAGTGAAGAGGGGGACTCCCTGGCAGTCCAGTGGTTAAAACTTTGCCTTCCAATGCCAGGGGTGCAGGTTTGATTCCCACTTGGGGAGCTAAGTTCCCACATGCCTTGTGGCCAAAAAACACATAAAATAGAGGCAGTTTTGTAACAAATTCAATAAAGACTTAAAAAAAAAAAAAAGTTAGTGAAAAATAGTTTTCTAGTCACCTGTCTATCTGGGGTTGAATCTTATGTTTACCAGAACCTAGGAGGTGGGCAGGGCAGGTGTCATTTCCAGTTTCGGCAAACAGATTCTTAGAGGTACAGAGGCTTGCTTGAAGTCACACCAGACAGCGAGACTAGGGACTGGCTCCAGCTGGGGAGCCTGTCCTCGAAGGGCAGCTTCCCTGTAGGGTTTGGCAGATGCCCACATGCTCGTGGACGTCCAGCCACCGGCACCTGCCCAGCACTGTGCCTGGTACCAGCAGGCACTCACCAAAGAGTGGCCCGCGCCTTCTCACCTGTCCCCCTCGCCCCCAGGTACGTGGTCATCTCCCGGGAGGAGAGGGAGCAGAACCTGCTGGCCTTCCAGCACAGCGAGCGCATCTACTTCCGGGCCTGCCGGGACATCCGGCCGGGGGAGCGGCTGCGCGTCTGGTACAGCGAGGACTACATGAAGCGCCTGCACAGCATGTCCCAGGAGACCATCCACCGCAACCTGGCCCGAGGTGAGTGTCCACACGTGGGGGTGGGCCACGCCCGCCGCCGAGCCCTAGCGAGGCCAGAAATGCTTCTGTAGGTGCTTCTAGGAAATCCAATGGGAAATACTGTATACGTGGGAGACCCAGAGGAACTCAGGGAAACTGATGGGCTAGATTGGAGCAGCTGCTCTGGGATGGACCAGTGGCACCCCAGCGTGTCCTCCTCCCCCAGACAGGGTTAGGAGCCCTACTACAGATGTTTCAGAGCATGAGGGAGTGAGACGAGTCTCCAGTGCCAATGATATAATCAAAATCGATTCTGTTTCCCCAACTCAGATTGATGGAAGGATGTTGTAAACTGCCGCTGGCTCGATAATAGCAGCAATAACAGGTGGTACTTACTAAGTACTTCATATGTGCTAGACGTGTTTTCTACAGTGTCCCATGTAATCCTTCCTATTAGCACCTGCTCTGTGAATGTGTGATGAGAATTAGATGAATAATATACACGCCAATGGTAGCATGTGGATTATTCTCTCCATCTTACAAGTATAGACCCTGAGCAGCAGATAAATATAGTGACTCACTCATCAGATAAATACAGTGCTCAGCAGAGGCAGAGCCAGGCTCCTAACCCACGTCTGTCTCAGTCCAGGGTCTAAGCTCTAACCTACAGTGTCATCTGGCCTCCCGGACAAAACCAGTTTCTTCCCTGCTTCCTCCTCATCTCCTTCCTAGCTGTTCTAATGATACGCTATGAAAGAGCAATTTCTCTTAGAAGAAGAAGGTTGGAGAGAGGTGGGAAGGTGAGTTTATGTATGGATCATAGCCTGGTGGGTGGGTGTCCATCCAGGCTCCATTTAAATGAATCATTTGAAAGTGGTTTAAAATATTCGCCAGCTCCTAGCCCCTCGCCTCTTTTGGTCCATCCTCAGCCACGCCAGCACAAATGGGTGAGCCCAGGTCATTTTTCCAACGGGACCTTCCTTGAACTAAAACCACATATCCAAAGACCCAGAGTCCATCTGGCCCTGGGAACCAAACCTACACCCAAGCCTCACTATATCATGTTTCTGACCAACCTTCTTATTGTAAATAAAGCTTCATTTGGACTATGAAGAGAAATGATAAAAAAGGAGTGAGAAGGACCCATTGGAATGACGGTATCTTCAAAATCAAAACAGAGCAAAGCAAATTGTGAACACTGAGAACACAGCTGCTACCTGACTTGGTAAAAGGTATCTGGTGATTGGATGGGCAGTGAGAAGAGACCCAATAGATACGCTCATCTCTTGTCTTCTTTGGAGCTGGGTGTTGGGCACATATTTGCCAATTACACTTGGGAAGGCATGTTTCCATGACATGATTGCAATGATTTCCATTTGATCTCCGGAGATGCCATGATGAAAATGTCTGGAACAGATTAGGTGCTCAATAAATCTTTGTTGAATGGATAAAAGAAGAAATGAATGAAGACTGTCAGGAAATTTCCAAAAGAATATTATAATCAGAAGAAGAGAAAACCAAGCTGTATCTGAGGACACAGGTTCCATCCCTTGGCCAGGATCTTCTTGAATTCTTCTGGATCTGTAATATCTTTTTTCCCCAGTGTCTTCTCCAAAGCACCACAAGCTATATCATCCTCAGAGAGCCCTGAGACCCAAGGAGAATGCTCAGAGAAAGGCTTGAGCTTTCAGGAGTGGTTCAAAGGAGCGTGGCAGACAGACTTGAAATCTGTCTGCCAAGATGTGTGCAGATACAGGAGGATGGAATGTCGATTCCTGGACAGGCTGAGAAGTAGGAAATAGGGAGGGAACTGAAGCCTCCATGGGCAGGGTCAGAGCAGAGGGTGGACTTGGCCCTGACGCCCTTGGGAGCAGCCATGGGGCTCAGTGTCCTTTAGATGTGTCCATGTAGCCTGTAGCTTTGGCGGTCTCTGATAGTTAGTGGTGTCTGAGATCTGTGCGCCTGTCCTGCTCTGGAGGGGGGAATCCCCCACGCTCAACCAATTAAGGTCTTACATGGAAGGAGACTTCTTTGTAATTGGAGGTTGGAGCCCTGCTAAAGTCCAGAGCTTGAATTATTAGTCCTTATTAAGTAGGAACTCTAGTTGGTGGCTCAAGTGGTTGGTGGCTCCTGCTAAAGCAGGAGGTGCAAGAGATGTGGGTTCGATCCCAGGTTGGGAAGATCCCCTGGGGAAGGAAATGGCAACCTGCTCCAGTATTCTTGCCTGGGAAATCCCATGGACAGAGGAGACTGGCAGGCTACAAGTTGGACACAACTGAGCAACTGAGCAGCATTAAGTAGGAATATTAGTTGGAGGCCGGAACTGCTTCCTAAAGAGCATAAATTATTCCTTTGTGGTTATCTTTTAAGAACAGGATGCATCTAGACATGTATTCAAAGACTTTATTTATTGGTCTACTTTGGGTCATTGATTTACTTTGTGGTATTTCCCCCATGTTTTGTGGAGGCTTTAGAATCAATTTCATAATGTTTAAAGGTCTTCTTTGACCCACAGATTTTTTTTGGGGGAGCCTTGACCCCAAAGAAATCTCCTGCTCATCCCAGAAAATTCGAATAACCTTGTCCTTGAGCAGGCAGCATCCACACATCTATAGCAATTTGTGCAACTGTATTAGCCATTTTGAAGAATCAGGCTAACATAATGTATTGTTGGGGAGTTCACCAAGGTCTTTGACATCATTTACATGATAGAAAGAAATAGAAGAGGAAACGTCAGAATTGTCAGATAAGGAAACACAGCGGCTGTATTTTGAGCGTGCGTTGTGTCCACGCGTCCTTCTTTATCATGCTAGAGGCTGTCATCTTGGAGCCCCCCGCAGCTGTCGGTGTCCCTGACTTCCCTTTTCTTCCTGCCTTGGTGATCAGTGAGACGCACAGAGGTTCAGGCCATGCTTCCTCACATCATCCTATCTTCTGCTTACTGGAAGAATTAGAAAGGACAGTTGCTATAAGATGGACTTTGCCCTAAGGGATAGTCAGGGAGGAGGAAGAAGTGGGACTCGGTGCTTTGTGTACCTTTTACCAACTTGGGCTTCCCTGGTGGTTCAGACAGTAAAGAATCTGCCTGTAATGCAAGAGACACGGGTTTGATCCCTGGATCAGGAAGATCCCTGGAGAAGGAAATGACAACCCACTCCAGTATTCTTGCCGGGAGAATTCCATGGACAAAGGAGCCTGGCAGACTACAGTTCATGGGATCCCAAAGAGTCAGATGTGACTGAGCGACTAACACACTGTCAAGTGGAAGTGGCCATCTTCCAATTGCTAAGACGAGGGGAAGCCTGTAGGCACGAGAGCTCCTTATGCACTTCGCTGAGCTACGTTACCACCCACTCAGCTTATCACGTGGGATGTCATCTTTTAGGATGACAGGATGGCAAGTTCCTTAACTGCCAAATCCCCACGCCTACAGCATTTGCTCAACTTATAAACATACCTGGGTTTGATCTCTGGGTTGGGAAGATCCCCTGGAGAAGGGACCGGCTTACTCACTCCAGTATTCTTGCCTGGAGAATCCCGCGGACTCTATAGTCCGTGGGGTCGCAAAGAGTCAGACATAACTGAGCGACTTTCACTTTCACTTTTTGATACATAAGGCTACATTGAAACTGCCTCTTTAAAAGGAGTTCTCGCTACTTTTGGGGGTCCTTTGACTCCAGACCCTGTGATCCATTTCTGTTTCTTTCTATCACGTAAATGATGTCAAAGACCTTGGTGAAGTCCCCACCCGTATGTTAGGTTAGCCCGATTCTTCACTGAGTAATCTGCCCCAGTTTTGCCACACCTGCTGCACAAGGCCGGGCCCAGAGGGATGCGTCAAGCGACTTCCTGACAGGAGCACTTTGTTTTCTGTTGGTTTCTCCTCTTCGGGGCTTTTCCCCACTTCCTCACACCCTGGTTTTCCTTCCTAGGAGAGAAGAGGTTGCAGAAGGAGAAGTCTGAGCAGGCTCTGGATAACCCAGAAGACCTGAGGGGTCCCCTTCAGCTCCCTGTGTTGAGACAGGGCAAAAGTCCCTACAAGCGTGGCTTTGACGAGGGGGACGTGCACCCCCAGGCCAAGAAGAAGAAGATTGACCTCATTTTCAAGGATGTGCTAGAGGCCTCACTGGAATCCGCAAAGGTAGAAGCCCACCAGCTCGCACTGAGCACTTCCCTGGTCATCAGGAAGGTCCCCAAGCGCCAGAATGACGCCTACGGTCAGTGTGCAATGACGATGTCGCACGGCGTGCAGAATGCCAGTCGGACCCAGGGGGACGGGGACTGGAAGGTGCCCCAAGGGGCTTCCAAGGAGGCAGGCCCCCTGGAGGACGAAGAGGAGGAGCCTTCGTCGTTCAAGGCCGACAGTCCCGCTGAGGCCTCCCTTGCGTCCGACCCTCCCGAGCTGCCCACCACCTCCTTTTGCCCTAACTGTATTCGCCTAAAGAAGAAGGTCCGGGAACTCCAGGCCGAACTAGACATGCTTAAGTCTGGCACGCTTCCTGAGCCCCCCACCTTGCCAGCGCAGGTCCTGGAGCTCCCCGAGTTCTCAGACCCCGCAGGTAAGTTGGTGTGGGTGAAATTGTTGTCCGAGGGAGGAACGTGCGGTGGACAGTGTGGAGGGGGGCCAGGCGCTCCCTGGGGGTGCCCCCCTCAGGGAGAGGCCTGGGAACTCAGAGGTGGGCACCGGTCGCAGTCCACACCCTCAGCTGCCTCCGACAGGCCGCCCTGCAGCTCCCGTGGGGGCTTCGTGTCTTGCCCTTGTATCCTCCTCGTCAATAAAGGAAATTCCGCTGCAGGAGGGGGTGTGTGCTGTGTTCTTGACCCGTTGCCTTTCTCCGGTGTCTTACCCCAAAGCCCGACTTCTAAACTCAGTCTTTCTCTTCTCTCCCAGTCCCAGGCAGGGTGTCCCATGGGGGAGAGCCCCCGGCCTTCCTGATGGGAATACAGGGCAGTGACCTCCCCTTGCCCATTTCTCTTCGCTCCTGGATCTTTTAGGGCTGCCCAACCACGAGGAAAGCCTCTCACTACACAGCTGAATTAGAGATTTACACAGCACTTCCTTTTTAACCACACCCCTTAGCTCAGGTGTTGCAGCTCTTCCAAGCCTGTGTCTTAACTGCATTCTGATCCCCAACTCGCTTGGGGCCCCAGCTGCCTTCATTTGAGGGCACCTTAGCGGTGGGGCAAACAAGTCCCATGTCCTCATGGTCCCGCTGTGAAACCTGGGATGTGCTCTATTCCTCCACGGGCTCGGCTCTCCTAGTTTTCCTCTTTGGTGGATACAGAACATTTAAGTTCCCTGAGCTCATGCTCGTGGAGGGTGAGGGCAGGCAGCCTGGAGCGTGGTGGTGGCCACTGGGGCTAATCCATAAAGAGGACGAGACGTGCATGGATGACAAGGATGCTTATAAATGAGTTCCAGGCTGGAATTCAGTCTGTTTCACAGAATATGACACCTGCCTTCTGGACCTTATTTCCTTCATTTTGGAAACATCTACGTGTTTGTTTGTTTTCTCTTCCCAGCAGATGTAACGGGTTCCTTTCCCATTTGTCTTCCAGCCTCAGAGAGCATGGTCTCTGGCCCGGCCATCATGGAGGACGACGACCAGGAGGTCGATTCCGCAGACGAGTCCGTCTCCAACGATATTATGACGGCCACCGACGAGCCCTCCAAGATGTCCTCGGCCACTGGGCGCCGGATCCGGCGCTTCAAGCAGGAGTGGCTGAAGAAGTTCTGGTTCCTGCGGTACTCCCCGACCCTCAACGAGATGTGGTGCCACGTCTGCCGCCAGTACACGGTGCAGTCCTCGCGCACCTCCGCCTTCATCATCGGCTCCAAGCAGTTCAAGATCCACACCATCAAGCTGCACAGCCAGAGCAACCTGCACAAGAAGTGCCTGCAGCTCTACAAGCTCCGCATGCACCCCGAGAAGACGGAGGAGATGTGTCGCAACATGACCCTGCTCTTCAACACCGCCTACCACCTGGCCCTGGAGGGCCGGCCCTACCTGGACTTCCGGCCGCTGGCCGAGCTGCTGCGGAAATGCGAGCTCAAGGTGGTGGACCAGTACATGAACGAGGGAGACTGCCAGATCCTCATCCATCACATCGCCCGGGCGCTGCGCGAAGACCTGGTGGAGCGCATCCGCCAGTCGCCATGCCTCAGCATCATCTTGGACGGGCAGAGCGATGACCTGCTGGCTGACACGGTGGCGGTCTATGTCCAGTACACCAGCAGCGACGGGCCCCCGGCCACGGAGTTCCTGTCCCTGCAGGAGCTGGGATTCTCCAGCACAGAGAGCTATCTGCAGGCACTGGACCGGGCCTTTTCCGCCTTGGGCATCCGCTTGCAGGACGAGAAGCCCACCGTGGGCTTGGGCATAGACGGGGCCAACGTCACAGCCAGCCTACGGGCCAGCATGTTCATGACGATCCGCAAGACGCTGCCCTGGCTGCTGTGCCTGCCCTTCATGGTACATCGGCCCCACCTAGAGATCTTGGACGCCATCAGCGGGAAGGAGCTCCCCTGCCTGGAGGAGCTGGAGAACAACCTGAAGCAGCTGCTCAGTTTCTACCGCTATTCGCCGCGCCTCATGTGCGAGCTGCGGTCCACGGCGTCTACGCTGTGCGAGGAGACCGAGTTCCTGGGGGACATCCGGGCCGTGCGGTGGATCATCGGCGAGCAGAACGTCCTCAACGCCCTCATCAAGGACTACCTGGAGGTGGTCGCCCACCTCAAGGACGTCAGCAGCCAGACCCAGCGGGCAGACGCCTCGGCCATCGCCCTGGCTCTGCTGCAGTTCCTCATGGACTACCAGTCCATCAAGCTCATCTACTTCCTCCTGGACGTGATCGCTGTGCTCTCGCGCCTGGCCTACGTCTTCCAGGGCGAGTACCTCCTGGTCTCCCAGGTGGACGACAAGATCGAGGAGGCCATCCAGGAGATCAGCCGGCTGGCCGACTCCCCCGGGGAATACCTGCAGGAGTTCGAGGAGAACTTCCGGGAGAGCTTCAACGGGATCGCCATGAAGAACCTCAGGGTGGCTGAAGCCAAGTTCCAGTCCATCCGCGAGAAGATCTGCCAGAAGACCCAGGTGATCCTAGCTCAGAGGTTTGATTCCCGCAGCCGGATCTTTGTGAAGGCCTGCCAGGTGTTCGACCTGGCCGCCTGGCCCCGGAGCAGCGACGAGCTCCTGAGCTACGGCAAGGAGGACATGGTTCAGATATTTGATCACCTGGAGGCCATCCCCACCTTCTCCCGGGATGTCTGCAGGGAAGGGCTGGACCCCCGGGGGAGTCTGCTGATGGAGTGGCGGGAACTCAAGGCTGATTACTATACCAAAAACGGCTTCAAAGACCTGATCGGCCACATTTGCAAGTACAAGCAGCGGTTTCCGCTCTTGAACAAGATCATCCAGGTCCTCAAAGTCCTCCCCACCTCCACCGCTTGCTGCGAGAAAGGCCGGAACGCCCTGCAGCGAGTTCGCAAAAACCCCGCTCCCGCCTGACTCTGGAGCAGCTCAGCGACCTGTTGACCATTGCTGTCAACGGCCCTCCCATCGCCAACTTCGATGCCAAGCGAGCCCTGGACAGCTGGTTCGAGGAGAAGTCTGGCAACAGCTACGCGCTGTCCGCCGAGGTCCTCAGCAGGATGTCTGCCCTGGAGCAGAAGCCGGTGCTGCAGACTGTGGACCACGGGTCAGAGTTTTATCCGGATATTTAGGAAGCTGGCGTTGCAGAGTTCACTAAGCTGTTGAATATTTTTTTAATCTATACTCATAAGCTTTGATATATTATATAAATATATATTATATTATATATATCTATAAAACCCACACTGAAAAAAAAATTTTAAAAACCAAGGTGACACATCCACCAGAAGCTACTGGGAGTTTTCAGATTGGAATAATGTCGGAAACTGACTCTTGTCTACAAAATTTGGCAGCTGTAACACACGTGGAAACTCATTTTCACTCACAGAAGCATGTGCTGGGGCTACACAGGCTCCCACCTGACTGTCAACCAACTCGCATAAGCTAAAATGACGGGTCTGTCATCGCCTTTAGGTAGCTCATTTTGTTTATGTTCTTGTTTGGGGGTTGAGGGGTTTGGGTTTGGGTGTATGTTCTTGCCTTTTTTATTTTTTCTTGTTTGGTTTTACGAGGGGGATCTCTTGGCCTCTTGGCTGACACGCTGGTCCGGCAGAATCAGACCTCTGATCTTTGGATAGGGTGAGCTGTGTATCCGGATCAGGGTGTTCGACCTTTTCCCCCTCCCACCCAGCTTGAGAGGTTTTCATTCATTCCCTGATGAGCGTTCCTTCACTGTCTCTGAATCAGAAGTGTCGGTCAGACTGTGACACCTGCCAGTCCCCACCTGTGTCACCTCTCCCGTCCCTGGGCTGTTGAGTCCCTCCTTCCAGTCCCCTGATGCTAAACATTTTACCTGTTGTATCGAAGGCAAAACTGCCTCACAACGGAGCTTGAAATCCTGGGGCAAAGGGAGGACGTGAGCCCTTTGCATTCCTGTTTTTTACCTGGTGTGGGAGACCATAACAGAATTCCATTCAGATCCAGGGAATGTGGGGGAAATGCAGAGCCAAGAAGTCCAGACCCCAGTAGGGCAACGATTTTTGGCTAAAAACACATAAAATGAAAAGTATGTATTCAATTTACATGAATTATTTATACTCTGTCTTTATAATCGTATAATGTGTTTGGGGGTATATTATTTTTTTCCTTTAATAATTGAGAAATGCCTGCTAGAGTTCAGTGGCAGGAGATGTCAATGCAAGTTGTGCCCTGGGTTATGCATAACTCTGTGAGAGTCTCTAGAGATTGGGTTCTGCTTTTGCAATAAGGCTGATGACAAGCCCTGAAGCCTGGCAGGGAGGTAGTGGAAAAGTGGGGAATGCGTCTATGCCTGCAAACGCTTCCTTTTTTGAACAGGGTAGAGATGTCCTCAAAGAAAGGAATAAACGAGAAGTCAGACAGGACTCTCAAGGCATCAGCCTACACACACACACACACACACACACACACAGCTGAGATATAAGCTTTAGAAATAGCCACTTGCCTACTCCCTGAGGCAAGTAGTGGTTTCATCTAGAGGAGTCTTGATCAGTGCTCTTTTGTTCATTTAATTACCAGTATACCTCGCAAGGGAGTTTTTTTTAAACAAATGTGCGTGAGCTGTTAAAAACTTCTGTCCGTGTTTCCACATCTGAAGTATGCATATCTGATCTGCAGAGGTCCTGCGCTGTGGATGCAGGTTATATTTGGGGGAAGGGAGGAAGACCTGCATTTCTATAGTCTGTCTATAGGAGCCACCCCTCTCATTTGGCAGAGGGTGGGCAAAGGACGGGATGATCTGGCCACAGGCAAGGCCTCGGTGTCCCCAGCCTGCTCGGCTCAGACGTTAGAAAACTGTGGTGGCTCCCTCCCTTCTTGGTTTATCTTGTCTCTGAGGCCTCATGCCACCGATGAGAGCCGGAGGGGAACTGTCAGCGACACTGAACACGTCACCCCTTCTTCCTTGTCCCGCCAGACCTTCACCCCCCACAGACCCCCTCCCCCTACCCCCATGGTCTTGGTGCTATGATAACTTTAGAATCATTGCTGCTAGTCAATAGCTTTTCATTATATAAATATATTATATATATTATATATTATTTTTGAAACTTTTTTTGTTTTCAACAGTGATGTAGCATGTTAAAACAAAACCAACTGGTTTTCTCCGACTATCCCACTGCCAGGCCTCATATGCTGCCTTCTTCAACAAATCAATGCACCCCTGCCTGGTGACATTCACCCCTCACCCCCGCTCCCCAGTCTCACACGCTTTCCCACGCTCCTCTGAACAAGGAGAGCGTTAGCAGGAGCCTTCAAGGAAAGACCCAAAGCCCTTTCTCCAGCTTTGAAATTCCCAACCTCATGCACGTCACTTTAAGCCGATGTCTTCTCCTGCCATCCCCCTCGTCCGATCAGGGTCAGTATCTGTGGTCAAGTGCAAAGCACAAGGGTCCACCTTTCCCTCCTCGACTTCCTCTCCACCACGCACCCAATCTACCAGGTCTGTGGGAGAGCTCCCTCTGGACATCACACGGACCAAGATGGGTCGAGGGGGAGCAGAGATGACTGGCAAGGTGGGCCTCCATAGGGATCAGAAACAGCAGTCGGGATCCTTTCTTCTAGCCAACAGATGCCTTACGTCTCCCCCTGCCCACCCCTGTGCCTCCCCACCCACTACATCAGGAGACAGGGAGTCATCCCCTAGACCACCACTCATCTGAAAACCAGGAGGAAAGACTCTCTGATGGCCACCTGAGTACTGTGGCAGGGCCACAACCGTTTGCTCTCAGGAGGCCATGGCCAAAATTAGCTCAAATTTTTATCCAGAGGGGAAAGAATCCTTTGGGCCAATGCCAGTGTCTACCTTACCATTTCAGAGGAGTGGGAGCCGGCCACCCAGGCTGCACACCTCGGAGAGGTTGGGCTCTCTGGAGATTCCTGAAGTTTGGGAAGGCATCTCGAAAACTTCAGGTGCTCATGGCAGTCTGAAGGCCACTTTGCCTGGGGACAGGGAGCAATTTGGGTGACACACCACTACAATTGATACAGAGTCTTTACCCTCACAAGTTCCAGTGTTTCTATCCTGTGAATGCTGTGTGCAATTACCCATGGTTTTCACCCCAGGCGTTTCCACTCTCTGCCTTCGAGAAGGACTCCTGGGGTGTGGGGACTCTTGGGGTCTGCCCACATGCTTGGGCAGTCTAACCTCTCGTTGATGAGTATTAAAAGCTGTGGCCAGGTGATCCTTGTATGCTGATAGACAAGAGACAGAGCCCTTAAATTCAACCCCTGGCTTACGAGTGACAACCATTGACTTAGAAAAAATGTTCGTGTCTCTGGAGTCAAGCTTGTCCTCATTGGGTTGACCAATTAGTGTTTTTCTTCGGTTCATGGAGTGGGTGGGAAATGAGATCAGGTCTGTGGCCGATGGTGCCAAGCAGATACATCACAGAGCTTGGGAGCCAGAAACCCTTGTGATTAAACATGGTCTGCTTTTTCTCAATGGAGGGAAAAAACAAAGAGACCCATTGCCATCTTGTATCTGTCTGTGAAATGTGAGGCAGCCCAGCCCTGTCTACAACTCTTGCCGCTTCCCAATTTCCAAGTTTCAGCTGCCTGGGTGGGTATTACAGTCTGGGCACCCCCGACACCAGCTACTTTGTTTGTTTGTTTCTTCTTGGATGGCCGCTGGGCACGTCTAGTGCTGGGCAGACCCTCATTTCCTCATCCTCACTGAAGGATGGGCAGAGGCTCTGTCTCCTGGATCCCTGGTTTGTTGCATTCAGTGCTGAGCCCTGAATCCAGGGCGGTTGGAGGTCTCCACCCTGGTCCCCGCTTAGTGTTTCCATGTTGAGTTGGCTTGCTGAGCCCCCTCTCCTTGACTTGCTTATGTTGCCCCTTTGACTTGGAGAAAGGACCTTGTAATTATTTAAGGTGATGTTTAAATATTTTCCATTTGTTTTGAAGTGTTGCCAAGAAGGAAAAAATAGGCAAAAGTGTGTCGAGTGCTGAAAATGATCTCAGAGAGGCTGAAGTAGACCAGGCTGTGGAGTGGGCGCTGTTTTGGCTGTTTATTGGAGCCTCATGGGGTCCAGAAAGTGGCTTGGGGGTTGAAACAACTTCTCGATTCCTTCCCCTTTGTTTTCTCACCTGTGGGAACAGGAATTCTGTATCCAGAGCTCGTTGTGGCTTCCGGTCTGATTTCCAAGTAGAATTCATGTTCTTTCTTGGTCCCTACATCCAGTTTGGACAGAAGGCTCAGGCCCTCATCCCCTCTCACCCTTTCAAGCAGCAGGCCAGCCTGGGACAGCCAAAGCAGGGAGGTCAGACCTCCTTAGATGAGAAAGGCATGTTCACAAGGCAGGTGAGCTTGGGACAGCCCCATTTCCACCGCCAGCCTCCCCGGGGGAGGCGGTGCTGGCTCATGGCTTCTAGGCTGGCTTCCTCCTCCAGTCTTGAGGAGGGAAGATTATGTCCAGGGATCCGCAGGGGCCCTTCTCCTGCTTGGAGGAAGGCCTCTCTCTGCTCTCTGTGGACAAGGTGCTTTAGCTGAGTGTCTGGAGCTGTAATATTTTAAGAAACCTTTGAGGTGATCTTTGTGTGTTAGCCAGAGGGAGAAAAAGTGCCCTTTCGGGAGGAAAAATGGTACGGCCCTCCTCTTTCATCTGGCCCTCCCCACCCCGACCCCATCCCTTCAAGTGGTATCGCCCTGGAAATACCTATGCAATCCAGTCTCCCTAGGAGAGTGCATGGA
>NW_011494750.1:302236-312146 GCF_000754665.1 Bison bison bison
GGAAGCAGGGGTGTGTGCAGTGTATAATACAAATGCTACAGCATATATATTGTATATATGGACATATGCAGTACGTATACCCACAGAGTAAGAGACGAAATCACGTCTATATATCTATAAATAATATCCTATATATTTATACATTTCTATGTTTTAAATAGATATAAAAAATAGAGTCTATAGAGAGCTGGGAGAGCACCGGGAAAGGCTGTCGCTGTGTTGTGAGAAGACGGAGGACATGGAGCCTTTGCAGGGGCGCCCGGGGCAGCTGAGCAGGCGGGGTTTGCTGGGAATGGGGCCTCCTACCCGGAGTGTTGGAGAGGAGAGTAGCCAGGCCCTGGCCCTCTCCCGTGCACTTTTCTCTCCTTTCCCGCACGCAGGCTTAGTCTGAGGTCGAAAGGAGATCCTCACCCGCTGGGCTCCCTCCAAAGTGTCCCCTTTGGCCCCCAACAAGCCTCCGCTTGGGTGGTCCCTGCTGCCCGGCAGTAGGGTGTGGCCTCTGACCCCCTGGGAGAGGGACACTGCACAATCTCCCCCGATGCCGCCCCCTCGCAGGAACGGGCAGCACTGGTGGCGATAGGAGAGCTGCGAATTGGACCGAGACGGGTCCAGGAGAGATGCCGCTGCCCCACCTCCCCACTTTAGACGCTTTTTGCTGCCCCCCACCCCCGCCCTGGAGGCCAAGCCTCTGAAGTACAGCCGTCCTGGCCTCCCTCACCCACTCTTTCATCGCCTGCCAGGGCAGCATCACCAGTCAGCGCTGCCCACCATCCAGAGGCTTTCCGGCCAGGGCAGGGGGGGTGTCAACTAATGGGAAAGGGTGAGAGAGACATATCCGCACACTCATAAAATCAGTGGCAACGCAAGTTCAGAAGCGGGGCTTTGGCCCAGCCCACTTTGCACAGCGGCTGCTCCTGGCTGCACTCGGGACAGCGCCCCCCACCCCTCTCCCGTGCCCAGTGACCCCTGGCCCCACCTGCGCCGCCGTTAACAGGCAGGTCTAGTTCACATACACTGTTCTGATTCTGTGACTCGAGGCAGAGGCTGAGCCAGACGCCCCAAGCTCATCCAAGCTCATCCACTTCCGCCGGGGAGGGCGCCTCCCTCGGCTTGGCCCAGCCCCCGCTCCTGGATGGCCTGGATGTCTGGGGGCCCGAGGGGGCACCGGAGCCACCGGCCGCGTGACGAAGGGCCTGTGCAGCCCTGACGGGATCAGAAATCCGTTTCACTTCCAGGTTCTTTCCCCGCCGGGGAGGTAGAGGAGGAAGGGCCGATGGGGCCACAGAGGATGGGAGATAGAGGGTGGCCACACCCTCTGCCCTCTAAGTCAGCCTCTGCCTTTTTGCCTCGTCTCCCGTCTCCCAGCCTCCTCTGACCTCCGTCCTACACTTCCATACCATTTACCAACGTACCTCAGTCTCCAGAAGAGCACCCCCCCATACCCGCAGTCTGGGGCGGGGGGTGTCTGTTCTGCCAATGCCCACCTCTTCTCCACTCCACGTCCACCCTGGTCTCCTTGAGCCACCGCTAGCTGCCAACCGGGTCTCCGAACACCCTCCAGTGCCTGGCTCAAGAGAGACCAGGCCCGGCCAGAGCCTTCCTCCTGCTGCAGGGGGTCAGACCCGTGGCCAGGGGATGGGCATCCTCGGGTAGCAATCCCACAATGCACTGTACCTCAGAGAGAGAGCATCCTCGGGGCATCAAGGGCGCCGGGCCCTCCATCCAGAGGAGGATGGCCGGTCACTACACTGCTCCCCAAAAGACAAGGGCCAGGCTGCCCTCGGGGCACCCTCAGTTTCTTCACTTTTGTCTCTCTGGAAGAGCCAGCAGTCTGATTCCGTCTTTTTCAGCCCCGTTGTCTCTCTCCTCCTCTCCACCCCCACGCTGCTGAACCATTTCATTTCAATCACAGAGGAAAATAAAGTGGGGATGGGGGGAAATACCTAGGAGTCTATTATCACATACATATTAATATGTTAATACTTTCTTTCTTAAAAAAAAAACAAACCCTCGATGTTATTATTTTGCAGACTACGCTTTATAGTACCTGTGTGACGGGACCTAGAACACTGGATACAAATAGAGCTATGTTGGTTTATCATAATATGTACGCAGAAACTTTCCTTTTGTCATATTATCCTTGTAATGTAAGAAGATTGTTAATAAAAGCATTTAAATTTATTCACTGAGGTTGGATCTCTGCCTTCTTGTCTTTCTCCCAGCCCTTGCCCAGGGTGATTCAGAATGAGTCCCATGCTTGGGTGTCAGGTGAGATTGCCTGCCTGCTCCCTGGTCAGAAGCAACTGGGAGAGGCCTTCTAAGTCCTATTCCTGGTGTTCTTACTTTTCCACTATTCAAGGCCACTTCCAGCTGGTAACCTACACACCTCACCCACCCGTCTGGCCAAAAAGAGGTGTCACCAAAACCGTTTAAAATAAATCTCTCGCCCCCACACACATTTACCCCACAAAATTCTCAAAAGTATTGCAGATGAGACAGGCAGGCAGGCAGGCAAAGGCGCTTCAGTCGTGTCTGACTCTGTGTGACACTATGGACGGCTGCAGCCTGCCAAACTCCTCTGTCCGTGGGATTCTCCAGGCAAGAATACTGGAGTGGGTTGGCATGCCCCCCTGCAGGGGATCTTGGATGAACAGTGTTCTAATTCTCCATCCAACTACCTGCATGATTCTCCACTGGCAAACTCCGCCCCCAGGGAGGGTCCTTCCCAACACTTTGCTAATGGCCCTGGTACGGGGATGGGTGATAAGTGGTGTTGGCCCAAATGTCTTAGAAAGAAGACGGGCATACATTGCAGAAGGACGTAGAAAAGTGTCTGTCGTGCTTCCTCCCAGGTGCTGAGCCCTCCTCTCAGCTCCTGCCCGCTCCAGCCCAGCCTCTGGTCACGGGCCGTCCCTCTCCTCTCTTCTGAACCTCTACCTGCTCAGTGCCTGCCATCGTCCCTCCAGCCTGTGTCCCCCCCAGCCCCTCGGTGACTCAGAGCTTCCTGTCGTGAAGGCCATTCCAGTCTCCGCGGACGTTCGGTTCTCTTCTTTTCCCAGGGCAGAGGGCAGAAAGAGCAAACAGGTACAGCTGTCCACGTCTAATCAGCCCAGGTGAACTGGGGTCGGCCCCGCCCCACCGCTGGCCATTGGATCTGACCTACATTTGCAGCTGGGAGGCAAGGGAAAGATAAATCTTCCATTGGCCCTGAGCTGGGACTCCCCAAAGCAAGGCCTGGAGGATGTGGCAAGGGGGGAGGCCCAGTTCACTTCCTCTCCTCCCTCTCCACAGCTGCCCCCAGCTTCCCTCTCCAAGGTTCAAAAGACAAGTTGAGTTCACCCCAGAGAGAAGACTTAGGGAACTGGCCTGAAGACCCATTGCTGCGTGACAGTTTCAACAGTGACCCTTTGAAAACCCAGATCCAGTTGTGGTGTCTTCCTGGTTCAGGAGCCTCTAAAGGTTTCCCATCGCTCCCATCCCAAAGTCCTGATCACAACCCATCAGTCTGCATGGTCCAGCCCCGAGCCTCCCAGCCTCCTGGTTCCTTCTCTGCCCGTGCTCCCTGGCCTCCTGTCTGTTGCCCCAAGCTCACGGGGCTCCCTGCCATTGCAGGACCTCCCAGCTCACTGTGCCCCCTGCCTGAGATGGTTTTCCCCAGGACGGTTGCCTGGCTGAGCTCTTTTCGTCTTTTAAGTGTCAGATAAAATGTCTCTTTTTCAGGGGCTTTTTCCTGACCACACCCTCTAAATAGCCACCTTGAGGCATTATTCATCTTTCCTCCTGATATTTTCATTCACAGCTCTTATCTCCAGTTTTCAACTATGTAACTGACATGTGTGTGTGCGTGTGTGTATTCTGTGTCTGGTCTTCCTCCTTTAGACCATGAAGTCCACAGTAGAAAAGTAGAGACTTTTTAATACCACTGTGTGCGGTTGCTGTCACATTCTCACATAATAGGCACCTAATCAGTGTTCAGAAGCTCCAATACTTTGGCTACCTGACGCCAAGAACGGACTTATTGGGAAAGACCCCGATGCTGGGAAAGATTGAAGGCAGGAGGAGAAGGGGATGACAGAGGATGAGATGGTTGGATGGCATCACGGACTCAATGGACATGAGTTTGAGCAAGCTCCGGGATGGACAGGGAAGCCTGGCGTGCTACAGTCCATGGGGTCGTCAAGAGTTGGACACGACTGAGCGACTGAACTGAATTGAATCCGTGTTTATTGAAGGGATGAATGAATGAGTGTAAATTTCACTCGCCTGATGAAAGTGCTGTCCCAGCAATGCTGTGTTGGTCACAGTCGAGACCTCAGAAGCTTCCACTTTGCCTGTCTCTGTCCCAGTTTCCTCACTTGACGAGGGGACCCCTGCACCTGGCCCCTGGCAACATCTGGCCCCAACCCAGCCCTTTCTCTACAGAGCTGAGGTGGTGCCTGAAGCACTTACTTGAGTTCTCTTCCACTTGCACTTGTCCTTTGGACAATGTCCCACGCCCCTCGGACAGGTGCTCCCGGGTCCTCTTAGGGAAGAGAATCTTTCCAGCTCCCTCCAGCATGGCAACTGTCTGAGTTCGTGGTTTCAGATGGCCTTTTTAAATGACTGCCTATGCATCCGTGACTTTTCCAGTAAAGACTCCGGTCACAGGCTGCTCTAAACTGCTCTAAACCGCAGCCTGGACTTTAGGGTTAGAGCAGTGGTGTTGTTCAGCTGCTAAGTCTTGTCTGATTCTTTGTGACCCCTTGGACTGAAGCACACCAGGCTTCCCTGTCCTTTGCAGTCTCCCAGAGTTTGTTCAAATTCATGTCCATTGAGTCGGTGATGCTACCCAACAATCTTATCCTCTGTTGCCCCCTTCTCTTCTTGCCCTCAATCTTTTCCAGCGTCAAGGTCTTTTGCAATGAGCTGGCTCTTCACATCAGATGGCTAAAAGATTGGAGCTTCAACTTCAGCATCAGTCCTTCCAATGAATATTCAGGGTTGATTTCCTTTAGGATTGATTGACTGGTTTGATCTCCTTGCAGTCCAAGGGACTCTCAAGGGTCATCAACACCATAATTCAAAAGCTTCAGTTCTTTAGCCCTCAGCCTTTGTTATGGTCCAACTGTCACATCCATACCTGACTACTGAAAAAACTATAGCTTTGACTATATGGAACTTTGTCGGCAAAGTGATGTCTCTGCTTTTTAATATGCTGTCTAAGATTGTCATAGTTTTGAGTGGTACCAGCTTCAAATTTCCCCCTCTGCCTCTTACAAGCTGCGAGACTTTGGACAAGTCACTTCTCTGAGTCTGCACCTTCAGGGCTCAGCACAGAGCAGAGACTTACAACATGATGACCAGGGTCATTATCATCATTACTGTTACCTTTCACATCAGGATGAAGTAGATGCTAGGAAGCCTAGGTTTCCCTTTTTTTTACCTAGAATTCCAGGGCTAGCCTGGCTGAGGGATTGCCTGTTACTTTTTAATACAGAGCCACCAATACCTATCTCACAGCTGGAGTGGCAACCTCTGCCTCAACCCTCTTTTCCTTCTCAGTCTGGAGAGATAACTTCAGGGCACCCTCTTCTGGTCGACAGCTCAATTCACCTGACACTTGAGGGCAAAGAGACCACAAAGAGGGTTGGTTTGTTTTTGGTGGGAAAATCAGGTTTCTCCTGGCTTGTTCCTGGTTTGAATCCCTGCGTTCCTAAAACAGGATTTCTGCCATCATCCACTTGTCCTGAGACACCAAGGAAGAACGTTGGGAAACTGGGATGGGAAGCCAGGTTCCAGCCTAGTCTGCCTTGGGAAGAGACGTCACCCGGTTGAGGACAAGCCACTGCTAGACTGCTTTCTATGGCAATGTCTCACTTCCAGTCCTAAGTCTGGCTTCTTCCCACCTCCTCCCAGGTAGGCACCTGTCTCCATCTCTGGCTTCAGGATGATGCTGAGGGTTCTGCCAGGGACTAACTGTGCTGGCTGCTCTTTAGGAGATGAGGGATGGGTGCAGAGGGCAGTTCTCCAAGGCTGGTACCAAGAAAAGCCCCACCCCCTAAATCCATCCACAGCCACATCCTATGGCTCTCCCCTTGCCAGGCATCTGCCCAGGGTGGTAGAGAGAACAGATGCTAGGGTTCTGAGCTCTTGAAATGGTGTTGCTTCTAGTTGACTCTAAGAAACAGAAACTCTTGTGTGGAAAAGTCACCACTGGCTCCATTAGCAATTAAGCACATGAGAAGAATATGACTCAGAGCCTCAGGTAACGTCACATACTGTCTGGAAGAGCAAGTGGCTGTCAGGAAACCTGGCCCAGGGCAGGGAAGGCAGGTATCCATGCACGTGGGTTCAGTTCATTTTACACATGAGATTGGGGGCCAAGGATACACATGAGGTCTCAATTACCAAATCATAAAACATTAAATTTTGAAGAGTGACCATTTTGTCCGAATTTATTTTATAGACGTGGGCATAAGCCCAGAGGCAAGTGACTTACCCAGAGCCATGAAGGGGGCAGTGACAGAGACCAGCTGGGTTGCCCAGCTCCTAAATGCAGTGCTCTAGACTTGAGTCATTTCATAGGCTGGAGCAGAGTTTGTTATTTAAGGTGGTTCAGTGGAAAGCCCACATAAAATCATCCCTAAACTCTCTTCTTGCCTCTTCCATTTCTATTTTTGGTAATTCCAGATTCTCAAATCTTAGTTCTGGGCTTCAGAGGCCATTTGGGTTTGATCCCTGGGTTGAAAAGATTCCCTGGAGAAAGAAATGGCAACCCACTCCAGTATTCTTGACTGGAAAATTCCATAGACAGAGGAGACTTGGAGGCTACAATCCATGGGGTTGCAAAGAGTCAGACAGGACTGAGTGACTGAGCATATCAGGGGCCATATTCACAGTTACCTGTCAAACACAGTCTACACAATATTTGGCTACATGGGATAAGAGCCACTTTTCCTTTTAATATGGAAATAAAAATCCTGGCTGCCATTAAAATATAACAAATATACATAATATAAAATAAGGAATTACATGTACAGACTTGGAAAGTGAAGCCTTTCTTTATGGCTCATTTATCCTTTTTAAGAGGGCTTCCCAGGAGGCGCTAGTGGTAAAGAATATGCCTGCCAACGCCAGAGATGCAAGAGAGGTGGATTCGATCCCTGGGCCAGGAAGATCCCCTGGAGTAGAAAATGGCAATCTGCTTTAGTATTCTTGCCTGGAAAATTCCATGGTCAGAGGAGCCTGGCAGGCTACAGTGTATGGGGCCACAGAGAGTCGGACACGACCGAGTGATTAAGCAGCAGCATCCTTTTTCAGAGCCTTTGGTTTTAATTCCACATAACCTGCCTGATTTCCTACTGACCTGAAAATTCAGGCCCTTCCCCTGGCTTGATGTCTGAGCCTCTTCCTCATGAAGGCAGGGTGGCAGCAGCCACAAGGAGGCCCTAAGATGATAGGACTCTGAAGATCCCTTGTCCCTGCTCACCACCTGGAGCACAGGTGAATGCTCGGGCATTGCCCTGTCTCTTCCAGTGATGGGGGTATTTCTTTGGGTGTATGTTAGAGAAACAGTTTCCACCCTTCCTTCTCAAGAATAAAGTTCAAGCTCCAGGAGGCCTTGCCTGAGAACATTCACAGCAGCAGTTCCTCCAACACACAAAAAAAGAGAGAAATATTTAAACATATGTCAATAAGGGAATGTGATTGTGGCCTATTCATGCAATGGAAAATAACACAGCAGCAAAAAGTAAAGGAACTAGAGCTACATAAATCTGCATCAAGGAAGCTCAAAATTTTAACGTGGAGCAAAAATAATGTGATACAATTTGAAATTAAAAACACAAACTACTCTACGAGGTTTACACATACATGTAGTAAAAACAGAAAGGTTTGCGTGAGAAACCCCAGGTTCAGGATGGTGATGTCCTGAGTGAGAGGCTAAGGGGATTTCAACTATATTTGTCAAGTTTTATAAAACTTGGCAGGAGTTCACGTGTGTTTATTGGATTATTTTTCTGCATTGCCTATGTCTAAAGTTTTTTATTTATTATTTTTTTATGCTTCATCTTTTAAAAAATATTTGTCCATTCACCGATGGCTGCACTGGGTCTTCTGCATGGGCTTCTCACTGTGGTGACTTCTCCTGCTGTGGAGCACAGCTTCTAGGTGTGCGGGCTTCAGTATCTGTGGTGCGAGGGGTCATTAGGAAGTCGATTCATAACCACTGGACTACCAGGGAAATCCATGTCCCGAGTATTAAGAAACAGGAACTCGAACACACACATGCACACACTAGGCAGCTGGCCCTGTTAGAAGTTATTTATTAACCACTGAGAGGTTTTTACTCCAAAGTATGACACCAGACATATGAGTACAATATCTCATGCGTCTTTTTGTGCTTCGGTTCGTGATCACAGAATAGACACGGCACTGACAACAGGAAACACAGGCAGCAAAAACAAATCACAAGGACTAGGTCTTTTTTGGTGGTCCTCACCTCCGACTGGCGTAGGCTGCAGTCGCCTGCTGCCCAGGACTCCTTTATATCCCAGAGGAGCTGCCCCAGAGGACTGCTCTCCCATCCAACTCTCTCTATACAGCACTGACTGGAGGAGATTCATCATTACTCAATCTACACCAAGAGTCATATCTCAAATTGAAATGGGCAGACGCGGGCAAGGCCTTGATCAATAGGCACTCAACAAATACATACGGACTTGATGTAAGAAGTGAGTCGCAAGATGAATGAGATTAGACTCTCAGTTTTCTACCCCATCGCTGTATCTGTGACAAAGCCAGATCACCTTGTGGGCAACAGCCCAGTCAGAGACGGTTTCTCCCTTTATTTTCACCTCTGCTTCATGCACTTAGAAAATGCTCCCTGGCAAAGGACCAAGTGTTTCTTTTAAAGAAAAGATCGGACGCATTCGCACAGACCCAATTACTCTAATCTGATAGTCAATTGCAAAAGTATCTGGTACAAGGTAAGCGGATGCAAAGATTACTGAAGTTTTTTCATCTGCAAGTCTGATATCTCTGGGAATTTAAAATTCACTGAGATGGAGTTCTGGTGGGAAACATAGCTTTTATATTCTCATCTATATATCCTCATCCTTATAGCTCACTATGTTAATTATTTACATAAAGTAAAATTAAAGGGAAAGTCACTCAGCCGTGTCCGACTCTTTGCAACCCCATGGACTGTAGCCCACCAGGCTCCTCTGTCCATGGGATTCTCCAGTCAAGAATACTGGAGTGGGTTGCCATTCCCTTCTCCAGGGGATCTTCCCAACCCAGTGATTGAACCTGGTCTCTGTCACTGCAGGCAAATTCTTTACCATCTGAGCCACCAGGGAAGCCCAATTATTTACATAGTGAGCTATAAATTGTCATTAGGTGAATGGTAATACTCAACATTATGAATTTCTAGGCCAGCTGCTGAGGTTTCTGATGACCTTACCATTGAGAACTCAACTAGGACTCGGATTTGCATTCAAGTTAGATAAAAATGTATATTTTTCCTCCTACTCCTTTACCCACCCTTCATTCACTAATTCATTCAACACATTTTTATTAAGGGTCGATGAGTCAACTGTATTCTAGGTGCTTGGAATACACCAGTGCACACAACAGGCAACCCCCCCTGCAAAACCTGTCTTATCTCTGTTTAGTGAGATGAAGGCTGACACCGAACATGTCAGGCAGAGACACTTGACTCCTTTCAAGGACACCCGTTTTGTCTGGATTCTGGAAAACAAAACCTTTGACACCAAAGAAATGAATACCTCATGATAGATGGCTGTGGGTGGACCTGATACTCTGGCATCAGGGGCCCCGAGAGCTTACTGCAAACATCCTTTGGTGTGACTGTATGGCAGGCTCGTGGACTTAGAAGGAAGTAGAACCCACCTTTCCTGATGTTAAGTCT
>NW_011494750.1:312246-325671 GCF_000754665.1 Bison bison bison
TGTTAAGTCTAGGATCCAGACTCCTCTGGATCAGAGTAGCAGTTGTCACCAAGAACTGAGTGCTGGTCAGCTTATGCAGGGGAGGCTTTGCTCTGTTTCGGCATGCCAGCCAAAAAAGGGAGGCCAAAGTGGTGAGAGGGCTCTCGAAAGATGTGTTGTGGGAAGTCCGTGACACACGCCTTGCCTAAAAAACACTTGGCAGGAGGTGGCCAGACTTAATGGGAGAAATGTCCGATTACGTGAAAGATCTTCTCATTTGTGAGCAATGAGATATTGTTTCTGTTCCTTCAGGGGATCGGCAGAAGTTATCTCTAAATGCTTTCCTACTGCTGTCCAGAAAGGAAAAGTGGTTGACAAAAGATGACACGTCTCTGCTCAAACTCTCAGGCAGAGACCAAGAATGACTTGACTTGTTACAGGACTGAAGGAAAGGAATTCTCTTCTAGATCAGGGGCCCAGGGTGACCTCTGAAGGCCCAGAGTTTGGCTGTCAGTATTAAAAAGTCCAGATGCAGAGTCCGTGGTTCTAGAAATGTCTGGCACTTGCCAGGGATGCTCAGCTGCCAACAGGAAACTTAAAAATGATCTGCTGGTGGCTTCGGAGTTTGTTTCTAGTGAGGGGTGCCTATGGCATGGGAGTACAATTTCATCTATTGCATCATTCACAGAGACCAAGCTGCCACACCATTAGGCTGCTTTTATGGATGGTCAGCAACAGAACCCAGAAATCCTGGTACCCAGGCAAATATTACATCCACTCGAGCAAGGCTCATAATATTATACTTAATGATGTGGACAGCTATTTGGAATAATCAGGTAGCAATGTGAATCCTAGCTGCTGATTATTTACTAATTAATGTGATAGGTCCTAAACACAGCGACAGAGGCACACTCTGAAAGATCTCCTATCCTCCTCCCCTTCCACAGACCCGGACTAAATTAACGTGCGCCCCGGATGGAATTCCTTCTCACGTGGCTGGTAGGCTGAGAAGGAAGGAGTCTGACTCAGAGGGTCACTTTGGTGATGCTGGTGGACATGACAACTAGTGCCCAATAACCAATGGGGGAATCCCACCTACTCCTGGTCAGGGAAGGGCTCCCCAAGTATAACATACACTGATTTTGAGATGAAACAATACACTTATTCAATAGAAAGCACAAAATTCAGTCCAAGAGCAGGATCCAAAAAAAGCGCAAACGAGAACGTTAAGAATTCAAATGATTAAAATGAAAAACGGAGGCTCCTAAATTTCACACTGTGGTTGAAATGTCCAGCAATTGGCACTGGCTGCCCCGGGAGTTGGGGGCCCGACAAGGACTGTGAAACCGAGTTGGGGGTTTTGCAAAAGGGATTTCTCCAAATGCAGTGCTTCAGCCTCTTCCTCCGAACCACTCTGTGCTTGTTAAAGACGCAGGCTCCTGGGGTCCAGCCAGGATGATGGATTTGGAATGTCTGAAGCAGGGTCCGGGAATCTGCTGGTGATTCTTCACACACTGTTTGGGAACTGCTGGGTTAGTGCCTTGGGTCAGTAGCACGATTTCATGTCGGCTGATTTTCCATCCCACCCTGACCATCTCTAATTCTTTTGAGATGATCCAGGATACAGCATTTCCGTCATCCTTTTTGACACGCTTATTTTTAAAAAGCCACATTCTTTGCATCTGTGATTTCCCCAATTCAGCTTTCTGTGCATCTGACACCCACTGCAAAACCTGCACACGGATCATATTTGATAAGCGTCTCTTTCAATAACACAGATCAGCAAAATGTGTTCCTTCTGACCCACATGTCCTGTCTCCGTCCTTGCTCATTGAGAAATAGGAGTGTGATGGGAGAGGAAGAGGGTCCTGGTCTCTGCACACACGTCTCTCTTCTGGTGTCAGAATGCGGATGGGGCACAAGAGGAGGGGACAGAGGGTAGTGGGGTGGGGGGTGCAGACTGTACCCCAGGAGGGCGGCGGCTTGGGTGGCTGCCTAGAGGTGCAGCTGATGCCACATGGCGATCTGCCGGCGTGGGTTCTTCAGCATCTCCTCCCAGTGGCTGCGCTCGGAGCCTGAGGCATGCAGGCCCAGGCTGCAGTGGCCGAGCACGCAGCTCTGCCCCTCAGCGCCCAGGCCCAGCACGTCCAGCTCCACACTGGAGGCCCGCAGCAGGTCATCCGGCAGCTCGAACATGATCATCTCGTTCCACACGGGGTTGATCTTGTGCTTGGCTCGTTTCGTCTGCTTCTTCTTCAGCTTCCGAGCCTGGTGCTTTAAGGTCACCTTGACAGAGACATCTGGGGAGGGACGGAGGAAAGAGACAGAGAGAGGGGACAGGAGTGAGCTTCTGGGGTCTGGGGCGGGGAGAGCTGGGGTGGAGCTGCCTCTTGGGGATGGAGAGACAGGGTCTCTGGCTCTAGATCCTCACTGAGGCTTCTGCTCCACCATCCCTTTCCCCCTACCTCATGGGACATGTATTTATTCAACAGAGGGATACAGCAAAAGCTCCTGCCTGGATTATGGAAACCAGATCAGAGCACAGTACCTATGGCTGGTCATTGGGTGGCCCATGATAGGGTCATGCTGAAGCACCGCTAGGAAACCTTTCTCAAGAGCCCCTCTGAATGCCTTCATGTCCCATATCAAACCAGGCCCAGGATGATGGTTCAGACATCCTGCAGCTTGATTTTAAACTCAGACCAGGAACACTATGCTATCCCTACATTTTCATCCGCTTAGTTCTTCATCCAAGCATTTTCGTCTCTTCCTGAGATAGCAGGTCTCCTGCTGGTTGACTGAGCTTTTCTCTTCTGTTCTTTTGCAAGTTTTACTGGAGGATCCCACCCCACGTGGAGGGTGAGGGCAGCCTGCCTTGACCCCAGTAGAGCTGCCCGGCTCTCAACCCCCACCCCAGAAGTCAGGCAGCAGGTTACTAGACAAGCTTTCACATAGCATCTTGAGGCTGTAGACTGGGATCGTGTTTTCATCAGTCAGGATTTCCAAAGCTAATGTGAGAATAATTGTTACTCTATATTTATTGCTATAATTATCACCCCCAGGTGGTTACTTTGTTATTTCAACAGAGATATTTGAGTGATAAAGTGTTGAGCTGTAATTGTCCTGACAGGAGCTATAAAAATTAAAAAAAAAAAAAAACAGCAGGAGGCAAAGAATTGTCTAGAGGGGATGAGGCAAAGGCATTGAGTTCTGACCTCTGGCTCAGGGATCTGTCAGCCAGACCAACTTGGGTGATTTTTCATTCGTCAAAAATCTCTTGCCCAAAGGTCCTGACTGCAGAGGCAATTCTTTATTTGCTTCCTGCTATAAATATCTATGTATTTATATCCTGCTCTGAGCACTTGGCTCCCAGTCCGGGTGTCACACGGCTGACCAATGCTGCTTTCTTTCCTGCTCTGACCAGAGAGGCTGTTTGGTCCTTAAGCCTTGGGGCCTGTGCTGGAGTATCCAGAGGGAAAAGCCAAGGCTTCCGGGGCATTGAAGAGATGTTTATTTGCGTATATGGGGCAGAGACGCCTCCTCAGCCTGTGCGCCCACACGCCTTCTGCCGTCACCCACACCCAGCTGGTGTGGGGATGGCAGGTCGACAAAGGCTGGGAAGAGAGAGGAGTCTAGGGTGGGTGTGGGGAGCAGAGTGGTGCTAGCTGAGACTGGAGAAGGGAAATCCCACCACCTGCCCAGAAGATGTGCCCAGCCAGGTCTGGGTGACAAAGTGGGGCCAAGCTTCCCCTACAGCCCAGATTCTCCACTCCCTGGCTACAGTCTGATCCTGGGCTTCCTGTGAACCGTGGATCAGGCTGTTCTTCTCACAATGGATCTGCAAGGTGGGAGCCCTAGGAAGCTGACCCCTGGGCGCTAACGGGTAGGACTGGCCCGGGAGTTAATGGACATGACTTTAGGGAAGTGAGGGTGTCCTTCAGAACTGGTTTGTGAGCTTGGGGGTGGAGGACACAGCTGAGGCTGACTCTACAAAGGTACTCACGTTCCAGGGCCCTGCTCACCCATCCCCACTGCCTCCAAGCGTCACCTCCATCTGTGCACATCCCTAGAGGGGCCCTGGCTCCCCTCTCACACGTCACTCACCCTTCCCCAGGAGCTCCTTGGACTGGTTAGAGTGGAGGTTCTTGGCCTTAATCAGCACGACTAGGAGGCGGTTGGCGGCCGGGAGGTAGCTGATGGAGAGAAGGACCTCTCCTGTCCCCGCAGACGGCTCCTGAAACAGAATCGGGGAGGCAGGAGGGCAGCCTCACTTAGGGATGCCCTCTGGCCCCGTCACTATCGCTGAGGCTGGGGTCACCCTGGAGTTGTATCCAGGAGGCATCGTGGAAATCACTTACCCATCAGGGCTGCAGAAGGGAGGAGGGCATAGAGAGATCCTACGCCAGCATGTGTTTCAATATGAGTTTCTTTCATTCGCCACAATTGTGATTTTCCAAACAGCTCGTATTCAAACCCAACGTACCAAACAGATCAAAGAGATGCCATTCAGGATGCGGGCAGGACAGAGGGCCAGGACTTCCTCTCAGTTCATCACCTGTGACCCCCTCAGGCATCTTTGCACAGAACCCTAGAGTTCTAGTTTGAAAACCACTGCATTGACTGATCAGGTTCCTGGAGCAGCGGGATGTTGCAAGGCATTACTCTGGAAAAGAATCCCTTCCAGCCCCTGCAGGGTTGAGAGATGTGATGTGATCACATCAATAATGTGACGCACTAATGCTGAGCAGGGCTTGGCTTGGCCTACAGAACGACCAACCATGTCAACAAAGGCCAGGCATACGGTGGGAGCTAACATGCCACAGACACTCCCAGGAACTGCGCTTTGCTGAAGCCTCCAAGAAGCATCCAGCGTGTCCAGCCGCCTGCCCCTCCCCCACCCCCCACCGTCTGCAGCTTTACAGAGTCTCTCCATTGAGATTCCTGCAAGAGTTTGTTTGGAATTTCAACAAATCCACTGAGGGCAAAAAATAAGCGAGAGTCCCCACAGGAGGCAGGTCATAGTCTAAGGGTAGAGAGAAGTGTATGGACTCCAGAATCTAACCAGCTGGGTCTCAAGTCTGATCTCACCATTTACTAGCCATGTGACCTCGGGCAAGTTATTTCACTTTCCCAAACCTTCATTTCCCCATCTGTAAGATGGGAACCATAATATCTCCACCCAATAGGGTGGTGAAAATTAAATGAGGAATTATTTAACGGCTTAGAACAGTGGCTGGTGCACACGACGGCATCTTTACCCTTGCTTTGATGATTATCATCAGTTATCAAGAAAGGATAGTCACTACTTCTTGAGAATATTAATTGGGAACAATGTTTCCGGGTGAAGGGGAGACAGGGTTTGGGGAGTAAAGCTGGAGGATGGAGGAGCTGGCCAGCCCTCTGCTTGGGTCATACATTCGGAAAACATGTCTTCAGTATGACCGCAACAATTCAGTTAGCCCTAGGTGGCTGGTCGTGTGATGGAATGTTTCTGGGAGTTGCCAGGAACTTTGGTAGCGGCATTAAGGGTAGCAGCTAACACAACACACTCTGCTAGGTGCAGTTACGATACCTATCCACTGAGGCTGTCATTCGCACAAAGGTATTCCCAGCACCTGGTTCACAGCTGACACATGATACGTGTCATGAGAAGGAAGGGCGAGGCATCCAAGGGTAAGAGGGATACTGACCTGGTTCCCATTTTAAGTCTGAGTCCCTGATGCTCAGAGTGGGCTTCACTGCCTGAGCTCACGTAACCAGTGCGTGCGTGTGTGTGTGTGTGTGTTAGTCACTCAGTCGTGTCCGACTCTTTGTGACCCCATGGACTGTAGCCCGCCAGGTTCCTCTGTCCATGGAATTCTCCAAGCAAGAATACTGGAGTGGGTAGCCATTCCTTTCTCCAGGGGATCTTCCCGACCCAGGGAATGAACCCAGGTCTCCTGCACTGCAGGCAGACTCTTAATGGTCTAAGCCACCAGGGAAGCCCCATGAAGCCAGTTAAGTAGTGAAACTGAGCCTCGAATGGGGGGTCTGGTCTGATGGCAAAGCCCAAGTCCTAAACCTGTGGTCCTCCAGCATCCTCGACAGACAGACCTCTCCTTTCACAGTGAAGGAGCTGAGCTCAGGCGCCTGTCCAGGCGCCCAGCTGGGTGTTGCTGACCTGGGATGAGCACCAGGCTTCTGCTTCAATGGCACTTCTTGGAGGTCCATCCACAGGTGTTGGCCTGGGCTTTGGCCACATGGTGCCCAAGTGAGAGGAGCCTGGACCCCGCAACCTGTGAAGGGCTCTGCAGCTCTGTGCAGGGTGCCCAAAGCCCCAGACGAGCCCAGGTGGCGACACCACAGCCACCTGCCCCCTCGGCTCTGCTATTGAAAGTACCTGCTGACAAAAAAGAACCCTATTTCTTTCGCCATCCTCTCCCTGTCTTTTCCTGCTCCCCATCTTTCTCGTGGGCTCTCAGGGAATCGCTCCAGCTGTCCTTGGGGTGGGCCACCCCGTGGTCCCCGGTGACACACATGCCACTTTTGGCTGGCCATCTCCCGGTGAGAACTGGGGCACGGCCGGCACTTCCTTTAACCCATTCTGACCAAGAGAGTAAAAACACGTGGGCTACAGCAGCTGATGGCTCCACCCACTTTGTTCAAATCAGCCCGTAGGATCTGCTCTGGATGGTCAGGCAGAGGGGCTCCGTAGCCAGGCCTTGGGGCTCTCCCTTACCACTTACACCGAGAGCAGCGCCTCTGACTTCTGACTCCATGCTGCCCTCTGACATTGTTCTTATCTGTGGCAAACAGGCCAGGGGTCCAAGCGCATGCAGGAGTGTATTTGTGGAACAGTGATGGCTACAGTGAGTGCGATGATCGAGATGAGTGAGTCACGAGGGTGGGTCTTTGTCCTCATCTCCTGAGCTCTCAGCTTCGGGCACACTGCCTGGCACGTGGTGGAAACCAGACAAGACCTTTGTGGAATGAATGGGTAAGTTTTCTTCTAGGGGAAAGGGGAGAGGCAGGCTAGGTGCCTGAGACTTCTACCTGTTGGACTGCCACCCTTTGCGGGCAGCACCAAACACTCCAGAGGCCTGGAGGGGGAGGCCCTCCGTCTCCTGAGGAAGCTGGGTTACCAGCTGAAGAAACCCACATGTTGGGCGCCTCTTCCCAGGGGCCCCGGCTGTGATTCCACACAAGTCCCAAACTGCACACTAATTACAGAGTGTGCTGGGGAACAGCCTGGTTCCAGCTGAGAGTGGCTGTCAATGTTTATCAATTTTCTGAGCCTGGGAAAGAGAGGAAAAGGAGGCAAAGAAGAGATCGCAGCAGATGGGGAGCGAAAGCATACTCTCCCCCAGCGGTGTCCACCAGGAAAGGCGCCTGCTGACCACAGCTCCTGTGCTACCGGGCACTTATGTCCCACGGCAGCAGCAGGACAACGCGGGCTTTACCAGCAGACTGACCTGGCCTCAAGGCCGAGCATGCCAGGTTCCAGCTGGGCAACCCCACACTGGTTACTGAGCTTCTCTAAGCCACACTGCTCTTGCCTATCAACGCATACTCCTGTAATCAGTCCTGCTTTGCTCATTAGGGGCAGAACTTAGGTAAAGTTTCAAGCATAGCAACTGATAGATGGTAAGCGCTCAAAAATTACTACTCTTCTTCCTATTTTTATTACTCATGGGAGTCGGCAAACTTTTTCTATAAAGGGCCAGATAGTAACTATTTTAGGCTTGGCAGGCTATATAGCCTCCAGAGAAGGCACTGACCAGCTGGTTGAGAGACTGGCCATCCAGAAGGGTCCCTCTAGGCACCATCATGGTGGGCCCTTGGATGAGGGCGTAAATAACCACACACTGCCCCGCAGCCCTGACCCTCCTTGACCTGCTCACTGCCCTGGCCTGTGGGGATTGGTGGTTGGCTCTCCAAGGAACCTCTCTGGACAGCGCGACATCTCAGCAGACGCTTGTTTTCCACTCACGGCTTCGGCAGCCGGGGAGGGGTGGGGAGACCCAACCTGGGTCCCTAGCCATGGTCACTCCTTCAGAGTCCAGCAGAAATGGCACTGCACACCAGGCTTTCTAGAACTCTCTGTCCCAGAGTACTTCAGTTTGGCCCCTCTTAGACGTCTTGTGTCAGACATCCTCAGTATCACAGCCACCACCATCATCGCCGTCTTTTGTGCCAGTTTCTCCCTCGGGCCTGTACTCTCTACGAATAGAGGTGCTCCTCTCCCCTGCAGTGCCTGGCACGCAGCGGATGCAACAGGGAGTGTGAATGGTTCTAGATGGGGATAAACATCGTCAGCACCAGAGTCAGGGCGCTCACAGTGAGATCTTTTCCATGATGGTGAGGCCAGGGGTAGGGGTGTCTGTGCCTGGCAAGCTAGAAGCAAGACTAGACCCCAGGAATCCCCAAATCCTGGGCTATCAGTTTCCTCTAACCGCCCCCCGCCCACCCTATTCAAGACTCCACCTCACTTTTACACCCCGCCTCCCTGCCCAGACTCCCATCCCCAGGCTGGGAAGGTCTCCAAGCTCGTTTCATGAGCACTGGCCCAGTCATGCCCTGCCACCCCAGGGAGAGGCGAC
Source organism: Bison bison bison (assembly GCF_000754665.1). Classification (NCBI taxonomy): domain Eukaryota; kingdom Metazoa; phylum Chordata; class Mammalia; order Artiodactyla; family Bovidae; genus Bison; species Bison bison. Next base: position 320,805 of record NW_011494750.1, read on the forward strand.
CCTACCTTCACTGAAGTCTTCAGCTCGCCCCACTGGGCAGCCCCCAGGGGCACGGACACCCCATCCAGGCCGAGGCGCAGCTCCCCGACCACACTGTGGCGGGAGAAGCGGTCGCAGGTCCTCAGGGTCAGTGTCAAGGTCGCTGTGGGGAGCTCCTCCTCGGCCAGGGGGAGCACCAGGCCTTCCTCCCACATGGTGTGCAACTCCCGCTTCTTGAGGGCCGTCTGGGCCTCCACGGAGCCCATGCTGTTGGCCACGCTGCCCTGGACGTAGCAGTCACAGCCTCCATCGTGGTCGCTGGTCACAGCTGCAGCCAGGGAGAAACAGGCACAGACGCGGGGGGCTTGTCAGGGACAAGGGGAGGTGAGAAGCATGGCCCTGCTGTGAGCTGCAGGATCTGCCTTCGCGGCCATGACCTTGGGGGTCTGAAAGAGACCCCACTGGGGCTGGCTGACCGCACTGGCTTTGTGAGATAGCCTTTGGGGAAGCCGTTCGGAAATAGGAGATCCTTCTCATTATTCCGAGATTTCTCCAAGGGGCTTGGGCCCACAAACTGCTGATGATTTTTATTAGGGTTGCTGTGGATACCGTAACTCACTTGTTCTCTATTTTAAATATTTATCACATAACCACTTGTGATGTGAATCGCTGGGCCACAACCTCATGAGTGTTGTTTTATGTTCTGAACCTCAGTGTTTTTAATGCTTTCCCAGTGGAGCTTTCCAGTTTGCACCTGGAGAGCTTTCATGACTGGTTCCTCAGTGACAATGTGTGAAGTGGTATCTAGTGTTACCCAGAACGAGAAGATAAAGAACAGAGGCCAGTGTCCTAATAGAAAGAAACCTGAACTGAGCTTCAGGGAAACTGGCCTTGTCCTGACTCTGGCACCAAATAGCCAGAGTGATCTTAGACAAGTCACTTGATGTTGTTAGACTTTAGTTTTCAAAACTGTAAGATGGGACTATTGTTAAGACAAAACGTAAGAAAGTCTATGAAATGCTAAAAAAAAAAAAATCATAAAAGAAAACTAAAAGGAAAAATACTCCATCAAAAAAGCAAAATTAAATACAAAACTCCAGTTTTTCTTGTTCCCAGCTTCTAGTTTCCAGGCATCACAGAGTAGCCCATTTTTAGCCCCATGTCCTTTGCAAAGTCTTAGCTTTGTTTGCCCATGGTAAAATGAATTATCAGGGTAAGGAGACCAGGCACGATCTGATCCCATAGGAAAGACTGCTGGGTTCTAGGACTACAGAAGCTTTGCTGACCATTCAGAACACCCTCTGTGTCCAGCGCAAAGCCCTGTTCAATGTCAAAGGCATCTGTGACAGAGATGACTAGCTGTTTACCAAAACAAACAAACAAACAAAAAACCAATTCTTTTAAGTGGGAACCCAGTAAGCCACTTTTCCCAGCCTTCCTTACAGTCAGCCGTCCTGTGACTTGGTTTCAGCCAATGGGAAGTAAGCATACGTAGGATACAGTTTCTAAGGAACAGCTGTGCCCTCTTCCTGTTCTCCCCATCTTTCCACCTGCTGGGAATAGGCCACAAGGAGGCCTCAGAGAGAAAGAGTCTGGTTCCTGAATCACTGTTTGGAGGAAAGATGGCCGCCAACCGGGAATCCCCAGTTTGGACTGGTATATGAGAGAGAGGAAAAACCCCTGTGTATCTGAGGATCGCAGGCCTCAGGGGCTTGTTTGTTGCAGAGTGCTCCTCTAGCCCCCAGTGCTCCCTGCAGCCACAGATGCTCAGGCAGACCACACAGAAGGCCGTGAAAGTCGGCTAAGAGCATACCTTCCAGACGAGTCACAAATAGTTCGGCCTTCTGCCTGTCATAGTCCAGGCAGTAGTGAAGTTTGGGAGCTTGGTTCCAACTGGCGGCCTTCTCTGGGTTCCAGGTCTCCATGACACAGACATCCTCCACCACACCTATCAAGAAGGTAAAGTCATTACTGACACCCACACTGGGATCCTGTTTTCCAGCCCATAATTTTCCATCTCTGCCAGCTAGGCCACGAACCCAAACCAAAAGCTTCCTAACTGGGTGCAAAAGCATGGTGGCACCACCTGCGGTCCTGGGCATCAGCTTTCCAGGGACCATCACAGCCCAGTGGGCAAGACCTGGGCTTTGGTGTCAGACATGAGCTGCTACATAACAGTTATGGGATCCCGGACAAGTTACTTGACTTCTTTGAACCTCGGTTTCCTCATCTTTAGAATGGGAGTGACAGCGGTTCCTTGAGCATTAAATGAAATAAAGTGAGAAAAGCCCTTAGCTCAGGGCCTGGCCCCTGGTGAGTTTTCAGCAGGGGAAACTGTCACAGCGTATGTGGCTCCAGTCAGCCTGTGTCAGGCAAACCCTTCCCCAGCCCATCTCCAGCTCCACCTCTCTACAGAGTCCAGTCCATGCTCCCCAGGAGTTCATGGCTGGAAATAAATGTCAAACAATGAGTCAAGCTTAGGGAGAGTAGAGTGGACTTTAGTTCACTCTAAACCATGTTCAGTGATTACTTGCTGAATAAATGAGTGACCTTATCTTTAATTCAGTTAGTAAAACTGCAGCTATCACTCACTCTTCCCCTAACTTGGACTGTAGCCAAACATCTGGAAGAGTCTCATTAGTCAAGCATAATTCAAGGATAAAAGGATTCAGCAGCTGCAGCAGACTTCACTTGAAATAAATTGGAATTAATTTTTTTTTAATTTTCAGAATTAATTTAAAGGGTAAAAACATAGAGGAGTATTTAATTTTCAAAATGGTTCATTATCGGGTTCCTGCGAGTAGTGAAGAATCTCCCTGGTGTGTCTAAGCAAGGAACGAATTGACCAGGATGTGAACAGCCATGTGGAAAGCCAGACACACAAGCACGCAGGACCCAGGTGGCTTGGACAACGGCAGCGGGGTCAGCGCCAGACGGGGCTCGCCAGGCACCCAGCGCTGTCAGCTCTCAGACTGCCTCAGCCTTCAAACTCCAAACCAAACCAAAGCCAGCACCCTGGGAAATGCGGGAGTGGATGCAGCTTCAAGAATCAGGACCCTGAGCCCGACAAAGGGCCAGTGAGGATCTTTGCTTGCAGGAGCGGACTGAATTCGGCACATCATGGGGACATGATCCAGTTAACGCTGGACTGATCCAGCGTTCTCCTCCCTTGCACCCTCTAGCTTCTGCTCAGTACTTGCTGAGCCAATTCACCCTTGCTAGATTGGAATCCCACCCCAGTACTCTTGCCTGGAAAATCCCATGGGCAGAGGAGCCTGGTAGGCTGCAGTTCATGGGGTCGCTAAGAGTCAGACACGACTGAGCGACTTCACTTTCACTTTTCATTTTCATGCATTGGAGAAGGAAATGGCAACCCACTCCAGTATTCTTGCCTGGAGAATCCCAGGGAGAGGAGCCTAGTGGCTGCCGTCTATGGGGTCGCACAGAGTCGGACACGACTGAAGCGACTTAGCAGCAGCAGCAGCAGATTGGAATCAGAATTCCACTGATTGGAATCAGTGGAATCAGAACTTGGTTGTTGCCTTCTGCAGTGGGGAAAGGAATGAGGAACCGGAAAGGGAAGACAAATGTGCTCTGAATCCTTCAGTTCCAGACTCTGAAGTGCTCTGCTACTGTCCTTGGTGGACAGTGCGCATGCCTGGCTTCATCCCAACTTTAAGAAATCTGGTGTGTGTGTGTTAGTCACTCAGTCACGTCTGACTCTTTGTGAGCCCATGGACTGCAGCCCTCCAGGCCCTCTGTCCATGGGATTTCTCCAGGCAAGGACACTGGGGCTCCCAAGACAATGGAGCCATCCTGTGAGTCTGATTCTGATAACCACTCCCAAGGTCCTCCTGCAAATTGTTCCCCACCCACCTTGAGAGCTCAGCTTAGCTCTCAAGTCCTCGATGGGTCTATTTTAATTTAAAATGTGGGCTGGCAAACCTGGAGGCTAAAGGCCAACCTGGATTCCTTTCTGCCTCAGGTACTACCTGAATTTGTTCTTGAAGAAATGCCAGCGTAATCACTGTGGTCCTGGGCCGGGTTGGAGGAGGGGCCACCTGTTCACTGGCCAGCGCGTGGGTGCTGGCCCCCGACCAAGAGATGCCTTAGGAGTCAGGTCAGCGTCAGAGCAGGTTTCCACCATCCCCCTCTCTAACCACACAGAACAAAACCCCAAACCACATAACAATCCATTCTCCTGGCTGGATTTTTTTTTATCTCCTTATAAAAGTCTGTGTGCTCTGTTCCTTTGGGTTAGGGACTGTCTCTGTTTCCATATCTGCCCCAGGGCCCAGCAAATTGCCTTACACGGAAAGGCGTTCCATTCTTGATGTTGATGAGAAGGAGAATGGAAATAATAATATTAACGATGCTTTGATTATATCCTTGTGCCAGGCTCTGATCTAAACACTTCATATGCATTGTTATATTTACATTTTACAACAGCCTTACTGGGCAGGTGATAGTGCCATCTTATTTTATACCCAGGGAAACTGAGGCCCAGAAAGATGATCGATATGACCAGGGTCACACAGTGGGTACATAAAAGGGGAGAGAATTAAACCCATGACTCTGAATGAAGCCCATAGTTTAACCACAACTCTTTATCCCTTCTTTGTAGTTGTACACACAGCTTGGAAGGGACTCTCCATTTCCCAGTGGAAAGCTGGAGGCCTTGCAAAGACACAATGTGGGAACACGTGGGGAATAACGGAGTGTAATTCCAAAGCCTGGTGCCCTCTGCTCGCCCAGTGTCCAACGCTGCGGACACGGGCTGGCCACGCCCACCAGCTAGAGATGCTTTCCAACCCTGCTGGGTATTGTCCACACAAGAGTGAGGGGCAGGAGAGCCCTACCATTCTGAGGAAGGACGAACAGCTCCTCT
>NW_011494750.1:325829-337550 GCF_000754665.1 Bison bison bison
AGATGTCTGGGAACTTCAGGAGGGCTCGGGGCTGGACGGGCTCTGTGGACTTTTTGACGTTAAACTGCAAACACAAATCACTCCAGTTAGTCCACAAGAGGTCCTCCTGCCTGTTTCCACCACAGAAGGGAGAGGAGATGACCTGAGCTTTCAGCGGAGGCAGAGGAAAGGCTGGGGTTCCTTTCTGCTCCGAGGAACATGACCTGGGGAGGCAAAATATCACCGCCAAGTGCAGCGTAATCTCCACCAACGTGAATCACGCCGGGGCCTGCCGAGATGTCAGCCCTGTCAGTCCAGCCCCTGGGCTCCGTGGCCCAGGCGCCCTGCTGCTGTGTCCAGAGGAGTTCCCCAGGCCTGTCATGGTTACCCTCCCCCACTGCTCTCATCTGCCTTTGTTTTCTCTTCTCCTTGTCTTCCTCTCTTATTCCTTCTCCCCCTCCCCTTTGGCACTCAATGACTCAGAAATGAATGTGGTCCCACCACACTTAGAACCAGATCTAAACGCCCTTGGGTAAGTGCTTGCCCAGCCTGGCTGTGTTCACCTTTCTGACATCACCCCCAAACCCCTCTCCAGCCACTGAGCAACCTGCTTCTCAAACAGGCTGAACTCTTTCTGGGTCTGACTTCTGGCTCCCAACTCCTCCCCGCCAAACCACCCACCACCACCTGCACAGGCTCTAAATTAAGTCCCTCCTCCAAGTCTGTCCCTTCCTACCACCTCATTCTGCGCTTTGCTTTAGAGCATGGCTTTCACCCTGTACTGTCTCCATCACTGCCTGGCCTGTTGTGGTCAGTCTCTCCCACTAGTGCACAATCTCCATAAGCACAGGGATTATGTCTTGCCTTGCTCCTGCAGCATCTGCTCGTGGGGAACACGCAATACATACTTATGGCTAGGGCTCCCATGTCCAGTTGTGTGGTTTGTGCACTGTGCAAAGATGCCCAGATAAGGACCAAAATGCGATTTGTGCTCCACTTGCCTGGCTATGTGCCCTGGGGTAGGGCTTAGTTCCACCTGGAGGAAAGGGCATCTTTTCTTGACGTACCTGCTTGTCAAGCCTTAAGTAAGCAAGGCTCCCTCATACAGGAGTGGAATCTTCTATCTTTGCCTCCACTGGGGACTGAGATTTCTCTTATTTGACAGATTCAAAGTTACATAAAAGGCGGCAATACTGGGGACCTGCCCAGTCCCCAGGAAATAGGAAATGATAACCAAATCTAGAGCTTGAAACGCTGGCACACTGGGTGGGCCGCCCACAGAACAGCCTTCAGACCGAGGCAGGGCCCAGCAGGGCCCCCAAGCAGCTGCCTGCTCCAGGCTCTCCTCCCGCCCCTCTGCTCTCTGTGGCTGGGGGAAGGGCTGGCCAGGGGTCAAGGTGGCTCTGCACAGTGGCAGGAGGGACTCGGGGATTGGGAAGTCCCTGCAGTCCTGGAGCGGGGCAGAGGTTTCACTGTTTCAAAGCTCATGTTTAGTGCTTGCCCTCTGTACATTTCATTACCCCAGGACAACTCCTGGACACTCTGACCTGATTGAAACTTTGTCCCCAGATAGTCCTGGGGAAGGCTGGAACTTGATGATAGTGGGCATTCCTAACTATCCTCATTGATTGGACAATGGACGGAGTCCATGAGAAGGTGCTAAAGAGACGAGACACAACACCCACTTCTTGCGGATACCTGAGGGCTGCTGTCCCCGCACTGCATCGTGCATCCATCAGAGCTCCCTAAGGGGCTCAGAGGGGATAGAACACCTCATCCTCCCTTGGGAACACTGCCCAGTAGGCTGTAATACAGCCCAAACACATCTACCCTGATCTCTGCCGAGTGCATCAGGCACGCATGAGCTGGAAAAGCACTTGCTGACTTCCACGGACGAAGGTTTCCTGGGGCCAGACAGTGAGGGCAGGGACAGGATTGAACCTAGACCAGCCTAGACCCAAAGCCCACTGCCCCAGTGGCTCCCCACCTTTTTCTCTGCCTTCAAGCCTTTACCAGACAGCACCCACCCATCAGAGACGCTTGTCATGATCACACATTTCCACGAATCACCCTGGGAGGAGTTGTATGCTTTGCAAAGTCAGGTCCCCTTTGCACCTTCACCCCATCGAGAGTGCCACTGGGCATCCAGGGACCTGGCTTCTAGTACTGACCTAACTGTCTGAGTTGAGCAACTTTGGGCAGATCATTTCGCCTCTCAATTATATCACTCAAGGAAGAGGTGATTTCAAGGCTTGTTTCACTCCCACATGCTGAGCATGTGGAAGACACAGTTCTTTATTCACAAATGAGTTGGGGAGACCACCAGAAACAGAGAGTAAGTAACAGTGTGTTTGGCAGGTGGGACAGAGGCGGGCAGCAGACAGCCTGTGTGAGTAACAGATGGGAGAGAGCAGATGACACCTCCAAGGAGGCAAGCAGAGCCATCCTGGGAGCCAGGGCGTGAGCTAGACCTGAAAGGAGAGGGTGTCTGGAAGGTGGAAGGAGGAGTGGGGAGGAAGGCCAGGCCCCAGAAGGAGAAACGCAGAGAAATGACTGATGTCCCCATGTCTTTCTGTCCTCCACAAAGTCGTGCCCACCTCTAACATTGCATCCAAGTCTGAGTTATGCTAACTGTTCCCTTTCACAATAAGGAAAGGGAGGATGGAGGAAATTCAAGGTCATACAACTGAAGAGGGGTATACCAACAAGCCTCCGCATATTTTCACTTCAAGTTTGTGTCATTTCCACTGCCTTGCAGCTGCTTCTCAAAAAAAAAAAAAAAAAAAAAAAATCCCTGTTTGTTTTGGATGCTGGATTCTCAGTGGCAACTGCAGCATCCCACAGCTTCCCAAAGCGACTGGACCACATCCTCTTCTCAGAGTCGTCCTCTTCTGTCACTTGTTGGGGCCAGAACTGAGGCTGTCGGGCTGGTCTGGGGAACATGTTCACATTTTATATTTTGTTTTACCTTAGTTCAATCATTTTAAAAAAGGGTTGTGTGTGTGCAAGCCAAGTTGCTTCAGTCGTGTCTGACTCTTTGAGACCCCATGGAATGTAGCCCGCCAGGCTCCTCTGTCCACGGGATTCTCCAGGCAAGAATACTGGAGTGGGTTGCCATGCCCTTCTCAGAAAAGGGTTGTGTTGATTAATTCCCAATTTGGTCAAATCAGGCTGACTGCATTTTTAAGAGGGGAAATGGTCACTGGGCTCAGTTCTGAGTGAGGGTCAGTCTGTCACCCCCAGCCCCTGCAGAGCCTGGGCTCGCATTCCTCCCTACTGAGTGGGTCTCACTTTGTGTGGCCCCTGAGGACCTCAGGAGCCTGTATCTGGCTGGGTTTTTCTTGGGTGCCCGTCAACATTGATCCCCTCTTTCCTCCCACTTCCCTCCAGGTCACCCGGCTCTTTTGGGTCCCACCCCAGTTCCAGGGCAAGGGTGGGGAGGGGGTACTGTTTGGTCTGATTCTATTTGTTCTCGGCATCACCTTGAGGACTGTCCTGGGGAAACCACCCAGACAGAATGAAAGGACTTGCTTTCCACGGCAATAGAAGAGATGCTCTCCCCCGCTGAATAGGAAGCACGTGGCCCTGACTGGCGACTGCAAGGTGAGCCAGTCTTAGGACAGAGCCGCCAAGGTGGACTGCAGGGTGGACAAAAGGAAGCTGTGTCTTTGATGACAGTGTCACTAAGCCACCAACTCAACCAAGCCTGGAAGCTGTCTTACTGCTGCACTTCCGGTTACATGAACAATATTGTTCTTATTGTTGAAGCCCCTTTGGATTGAGGTCTTTGTGAATTGTGGCCAAAAGCATCCTGAATAGATGCCATGCATTTTTATCGAGCAACACAGGAGATCATGACCTTGATGTAGAGAAACTGCCTAGACGCAAACCTCTCCCCAGACCCCTGTGCGTCCAGCCAAAGGCATCCTCACTGACTGCTGCTTCTTGCTCAGCGTTGGTAAGATCCTGCACAGCCATGGCTGCCTTTGGTGAAGAATGATTTATTGCCCTAGACCCCACAGAGAGCAGAGCCTGCTGACCACTCCATGAGCCTCTCCAAGTGGTGAAAGCAGCCTCTGATGACCTATCTCCTTCCCGTGTACAATCTTATTTATTGCATTTTGAAACCCTGGTTCCACCGCATCTTACAAATGCATCTGTTTCCACTTAAATAGCTTAAACATCAATGCCCAGGAAGCAGAAAAGAGGTTTGGGCGCTGAGGGAGGGAGCCTGGAAAAGGATTAGAGGTGGAGGGCAAGAATGCTTGGGAGGAAAGAGGTGGTCGGGGAGCAGATGCCAAGGAAGGACCTGAGCTCAAGCCTTACGCTGTGGATGTTGGCGGGGCAGTCTTTCAAAGTGGGTTCCTCTTCTAAGCATCCCTTGGCCCAGAGAAGAGGGCTTGGAAATAGGGAGGCAGGGAGAATCAGGGAGGTTTCCAGTGGAGGCAGGCGTTCAACAACTAGGGAATGCCCAGCTGTGCTCAGCACAGCAGGTACAGAGATGGAGAGACACCCCCATTGTGGCATCAGCCCCTTGTGATGTGTCTCCTTGGCTTCTCCCTCCTCACCTGTCTCTGGAGCTGTGGGCCGCTTACTCCTTCCCACATGGCCAGATCTTCATGGTCACTGACCAGCTCCATGTGGGCATAGCCCCAAAGTGCCTCATGTCACGTCCGTGCCACACCCCTCTTGCCGCCTGCCTTGGGGCTTCTCGTGGCTTCTGAGGTCTGAGACACCCAGGGACACAGTGGGTGCACCCAGAGGCAACCCCGATGTGTCAAGGATTAAAGCTCCATGGGGGAACTCGGCCACCGAGGGCTCCCCCCTTCCTCCTCGCTACTCCTCCCACAGGTGTCCAGCAGCCTTTCGGAAGGTGACACCTGGAGATCCAGCAGTCGCCCTTGGAACTGGCTGGTGGCCAGCTCTGTCACACTCCCTGTGTGCGTGCCCCTCCCCACCTCCCTCCTACATCCCTGGACGGCACTTGCTAATTAACAGAGGCTCAGCAGGCTCAGCTTTCCCGTCATCCAGGCTAAGACAGATGGCAGGGAGAGGAGGGGCGAACCTTCATTTAATGAACAAATATTTATTGATCCCCTATGACAGGCCAGGTCCTCTGTTAAGTGGCAGGAACACAGAAGCGAACAAGACAGATGCTGTCCTTTCCTACGGGGCTCATGTTGGAAAAAAAAAAAGGAGATTAATTATGAAGTTAATGATCTGTAAACAAACATTTAACCTTACTAGAGATGTTAGGTGACCCCTTTTGTGACATGATTAATTTTTTCACCTAAAGACTATCTTATTAATTCGGGTTTTTGCGCTGGGACATCTATCTTAAAGCATCACAGCATTCAGGAAGTTTCTGGTGGGGGAAACAGACCCAGATGGAAATGGAAGCAGATGGCTTCACCCTTTATATTTGAACTTTTAAAAAAAAGAGATGGCAGAGAGGAGAGAGTTGAACATAGAGTACTCAGATGAGGTCAAACATGGGCCACTGTGGCTGGGGTCTGCAGCTCAGCACAGCAAAGCCCCCCTCAGCGGGGAGCTGGGTCAGAGGCCAGGGACCTGACAATCTCTGTCATTCTGGGCTCTAAAACTGGTAATTATGTATACTAACACGTGTAAAAGCGTTTGAAATATAGCCTGGTCATCAGAGTTGATGCTCTAAAACAAGATGGCTTGGTTGATCTTGGATCTGTTTAACCTCTCTGTGCCCCTGGTTTCTTATCTGTAAGAAGGGGGCGTTAGCAATAGCATCTGTCTCCGAGGCTGTATTGAGGAGTAGAAGAGACATCCGGGTGTCGAGCTCTTAGCACACAAGCGGGCATGGCAAGCCCTTGGAAACACTGGAGATACTTATTTGACTCTGGCATCTCCGCAACGTGGATTCATGCATTGGGACCAGTCCATCAACATTTTTTAACTTCATCTGTGATGAGATATGTGTGTGTCAGTTGTTCAGTCGTACCCGACTCTTTGCAACCCTATGGACTGTAGCTCACCAGGCTCCTCTGTCCATGGAATTCTCCAGGCAAGGACACAGGAGTGGACAGCTATTCCCTTTTCCAGGGATCTTCCTGACCCAACGATCTAACCCAGATCTCTGGCATTGCAGGCAGACTCTTTACCGTCTGAGCCATCAAGGAAGCCCTTGTGATGAAACAAGCAGGTGTAAAAACAAAACAGCTCCCTCCCCCAGATGGCTTGAGAAGCTCTGGTCTAGCTCTGGTCTGCATGAAGCTTCTCACACCAGGGCTGCTGGAGCAAGTGCTACAGTGGCTCCCAGGGACCCTCACCTGCCAGAGGTCTCACCTTTGTGTCATTCTTTACCCTTGATTATTGACTGACCCTTGTGAATTGCTTCTGATGAATAAAATATGCAAACAGGATGGAATATCTCTTCTGACACTGCTGCTGCTGCTGCTGCTGCTGCTAAGTCGTGTCAGTCGTGTCCGACTCTGTGCGACCCCATAGACGGCAGCCCATCAGGTTCCCCCGTCCCTGGGATTCTCCAGGCAACAACACTGGAGTGTGTTGCCATTTCCTTCTCCAATGCATGAAAGTGAAAAGTGAAAGTGAAGTCACTCAGTCGTGTCCGACTCTTAGTGACCCCATGGACTGCACCCTACCAGGCTCCTCCGTCCATGGGATTTTCCAGGCAAGAGTACTGGAGTGGGTCACCAGTGCCTTCTGACACTAGGTTACAAAAAATCCGATTTTACTAGTTGTTCAAAGTTGGTTTTTTTTAATTGAAGTATAGTTGGTTTATAGGATTGTGTTAGTTTCCTATACTATGCAGGAGAACCTTGCTTATTTTTAACTAATTAATTTAATTGGAGGATAACTACTTCACAATATTGTGATGGTTTTTGCCATACATCAACATGAATCAGGTATACATGTGTCCCCCCATCCTGAAACTCCCTCCCACCTCCCTCCCCAACCCTACCCCTCTGGGTTGTCCCAGAGCACTGGCTTTGGGTGCCCTGCTTCATGCATCGAACTTGCACTGGTCATCTATTTTACATCTGGTAATATCCATGTTTCAGCGCAATTCTCTCAAATCATCCCACCCTGCCTTCTCCCAGAGTCCAAAAGTCTGTTCTTTACATCTGTGTCCCTTTTGCTGCCCTGTGTGTTTTATATACAGTAGCTTGGATCTGCTAACCCCAAACTCTCAATTCACCCCTCCCCAACCCCTTTCCCCTTTGATAACCATAAATTTGTTTTCTATGTCTGTGAGTCTGTTTCGGCTTTTCATTTCTATCATATTTTAGATTTTGCATATAAGTGATATCATATAGTATTTGTCCTTCTCTCTCTGACTTACTTCACTTAGTATGATATTCTCTAGGTTCATCCATGTTGCTGCAAATGGCATTATTTCATTCTTTTTATGGAGGAGGAGTACCACATCTTTATCCATCCATCTGTCGCCGGACATTCAGGTTGCTTCCATGTCTTGGCTACTATGAACAACAACTAGTAGTTTCTTAAAACTTACACATACATGTACCCTCTGACCCAAGGAAGGTAAAAATATTTGTTGACAAAAAGACTTACTCATGAATACTGATAGCAACTTGAATCATACTAGCCAAAACCAGAAATCAGGCAAGTGGCCATCAACAGGACAATGGCTAGATGCCTTATGGCATGTTCTTACAATGGAATATTCCTCAAAAGTAAAGAAATGAATTGTCAATACACTCAACAAGAGGGAAAAAAACCACAAAAACATGATGAACAAAAGAAGTCATAATACATATTCATCTATACTATGTGATTTCATTTATATCAATGGTTCGCAACTCAGGGAACATCTGCAATGTTTGGAGATATTTTTTGTTTGTCACAACTGGGGGTGGAGGTTGTTACCAGTTAAGAGGCCAGAAAGCTGCTAGCTATCATCCTACATTCCCCAGGACAGCTCCCCACAACAAAGAATTATCTCACCGCAAAGTAAACAGTGCCAAGGTTGAGAAACACTGATGGAAATTAACCTCTAGAACAGGTGAAACTAATCAATGAGGATAGACCTTAGAACAGTGGTTCTGATTGCTTCTAGGGAGAATTGAGTGGTAAGAGGCACAGCAGAAGTGTGGGTTACAGCCTAGAGGATATATATTTGTCAACACTGATCATCATAAACTAGCAACTTCAGATGCTTGCATTTCACTGTATGACGACTGCATCGCAATAAAATTTAGATAGAGATACACACACACACACACACACACACACACACCACACCATACCTCTAGCCCACCTGCTGAATTAGGCTTTCTGGTGTCTGGATCAGTGTTTCTCAAACTTCACTTCCAAAGCAATACCAAAGGCAGACAAAGGTAACACATGCTCCAGGGAATGGGAAGTCTAGAACAATTGGGTCTCTTTATTGAAATCTCTCGTTCTATCTTAAAGTTCGTGTGACTTTTTGTATTTGGCTCCATATAAATGTATCAGTATTAAAATATTTTGAATTACCACAAGAAAGGACACAAAAAATTTTCTTGTTTATTTTGTGATGTGGAATATTTTCCATAACACTGGCTAGTACCACATTCCCTCTGCTCCTCAAGACATGCGCACACACACACACACACACACACCACACACACACACACACACGCGCAGAGGCCCCAGAGGAGAAGCAGGACTCTTCCTCTCTCTGTATGTTGGACAACATACAATAAATCAAGCTGAAAGCTAACTGAGAATAAGTCATTTTGTCTCCAGGAAAGGAACAACTCGTAGAAGCACAGTCTGTGTGAATGGCCCTCCATCCAAGTTTTCCTTCCAACCATAGAGATAACTCCCCTAGAGAGAATTTGGGGTACAGCTGTAGAAGCTCTTAACCAACCCAGAGGTTTGATCCCTTTTGCCCATTCTCTCTGTAAAGCATCCTTACACACCCCTACACCGGATTGCACCTTCCCGGGCCACTTGTTCATGACCTTGTATTAGTCAGGGAAGACCAACTGCTTTGTAACAAACAACACCCAACCTCACCTCAGTGGATGAACACAATGAAAACTGGTTTCTCTAGTCTTCAAGAATCTGTTTGCTCTTCTACAAACTCAGAGTCCTCCAAGCCCCTTCCATCTTGTGGTTCTGCCCACCTGTACCATTCAGATATGAACTCAACAAATCCTCGTAATAACCCTATCAGGAAGTGCTGCTATGACCAATCCCATTTTACATATGAGGACACACAGCCAGCTGGTGAGCAGTAAAGGTGAGATTCAAACCCAGGCTGGCCCCGCCAGAGCTCTCTGTTTAACTGTTCCGCTGTGCCTGCAGCCCTTTACCACCGCGTCACACTTGGAATCACCGTTTGTTCACCCGCACTTTAGTGCCCCTTAGACTGATGCCTGGACCACTGCCCGGCCGCACCACTCTTTACTCCACCCCTGCGTGCCTTTAGTCAGAGGCAGAGGGTTGAGCACTGTGCCACACTTCAACCCGTAGAAATGGCACCTGGGGGAATGTAAAACTCAGATGCCCAGGTTCCTTCCCCGCTTTGTCTCAGAAGTCCTAGGTGGATCCTAAAGAATCTGTGCATCTAAGAATCTCCCTAAGGTGACTATGATGCAGGTGGTCCCTGAAGCTCACATGGGAACCCTCTGGTTTGGGGGAGGTCAGAGAATTCCAGGCAAGGTCAAGAGATAAGGTGAGCTGCTCACAGGTATGACCTCCCTCTCAGTCAAGTTCTCTCGGCTTCCAACAGACAGTTATTTGTCTGGTAGACAGCTCCTGGGGAGCTGCTCGTACCAGGATCTCCAGTTCTTGGCTACTTATGGGTGAATCCACAGGGTCAGGTCCTGGCGGAAGGGTTTATTTCAACTTGCAAATTCGAAATTCACTTTGAAGAAGCAGCTTGTCTTCCAGTCCAGGCGCCTTGCAGTGTTTCCATGGTAACCCAGCCACCACACATCTTTTGTTATCCCTTCCAACACCTCTTCTTCTGTTTATTATAGATCTGTGCCTTCTTAAATCCCCTTCCCTTGAGACTCACCCCCTGCTGGTCTCTTTCCCTTCCGTGATTATTTTAAATTCTAAAAAGGCCAGTCTGTGATTGACTTAGCACACTCCCTGCCCCATAGCTGGATCTAAGGCAACACACTAGGGGGTTTATTGTGGGGTAGACTTGCCAGCTAGGCTTATCTATCAGCCAGGTAAACGCACCTCGCCCAAACCAGCAGGAATGAACCACAACTGGGAATAACAGAAAACCCTTTCTCTGCTGCTAGTGATTCACCAGGGCCTCCGTGATAGCTCAGGCGGTAAAAAGTCTGCCTGCAATGCGGGAGACCTGGGTTCAATCCTGGGGTCAGGAAGATTCCCTGGAGAAGGGAATGGCTACTTACTCCATTATTCTTGCCTGGATAACTCCATGGACAGAGGAGACTGATGGGGTACAGTCCGTGCAATAACAAAAGAGTCAGACATGACTGAGTGACCAACACTTTCACTTTTTACTTTCAGTCATTCATTCATTCGTTCAACATTTACTAAATCTCCAGATACTTATCAGCTTCAGGAATAACACTGTCCTATCATTCTCTCGTGGCTTGGGCATTTCCAGTGGAGTGGGAACAAGAAACCAGTTAGCGCAAAAAAGCAATCTCAGGTAAGAAGTCCTTTCAAGACAGGGACAGATGGTGATGAGGTTGTGTCCACTAGGAATATGAAATCAAGAAAGGCTTCCTGAGCTAAAATTTGAGGGGAGGAGACCAGCTAAATATGAGATAGAGTACATAGGAGCCCATCAAACATTACCTGGGGGAAGAGTTACAGGGTGGAGTTGGGGGAGTGAAAACAGGATTTCACGACGATTCAAAGACTCTGATTTTGGTTGCTGCACCCCCCCAGCTCCAAATCCAAGGCAGCATTCTGACAAGTGGAGAAGTGGCAGAAGGGCTTTTTGGGTCAAGGCAGCAGCTTGAAAGTCTGCAGTGTGTTCAGAGGGCCAAGGGTACCACCAAAGCCTTAAGCCCCATGAGAAGAGGAGGGACAACGAGTGCTCTCAGTATCCCCACACTTCTGGAGGACACAGAATTCAAACTGATTTTTAAAATAATAATTCCACCGGGCTGCCACAGAGTGGCAAGATCCCGCCCAGAGAACCTTGTAGGTGGTGTCTGCATTGATTCCATCCGTCACATCACAAAACCGGACAGGACAATACAGCTGCCAGCTCTCCACCTCTTCCTCTGCACCAGATGCTCTGCAAACGCAACAGGCTTTACTGTATTTGATCCTCACACAACCCTAGAGATGAGCGCCTACTGTTTTCTCTTTTTCTGTACGGGCTTCCCTGGTGGCTCAGTGGTAAAGCATCATACTAGATCAAATCAGAAAATGAAAGTGGTTTCTAAACAATCAAGCTGTGAGCAAACAGAGGGCTCAACATGTGGGCCCTGACCTTTGCCAATTTGTACACACTCTTCCTGACTCGCTGACTCCCCCTCTCTTATTATTTATTAAGGTTGGTAACAGTAGCTAACGTTAACTGAGCACCTTATCCACAGGGTTGTGGCAAGAGCAGATGGTGCATTCAAAGCAGGTAATTGAGGGGAATTTCATAAAGCAGATATTGACAAAGGTGTGGAAGGTTAAGGAAACTAACAAGTCATTGGAAATATCCTGGGGCCAGGAGCAACTGGGCAATGTTCACATGCCTAGAACTGGCCCCTGGGACAAGGGCACAGGGAATAGACAATGGGGTACATT
>NW_011494750.1:337650-343768 GCF_000754665.1 Bison bison bison
GGATTGGGGGTGGGGGTGCAGGGAGAAGGATCTGGAAAGTGGTTCTGGATGCTTTCCGGCCCAGCACTAATGTTCTGGGCACTGTCCTATACGAATTAGCTGACTGAATCCTCATGACAATCCAGTGTCAGTGACAGTTAACAGATGGTCACACTGAGGCACAGAAAGGTTAAGTCACTAACCCACCGTCACACAGGAAGTGAGGGGCAGATTGGAACTGAAACCCAAAGCCCAAGTGCTTCATCCCCTCCATACATCTTGTATGTGAAGTTCAGCCATTTAAAAGAATCATTATAAGGACAACTTGATTATTCATACTATTTATTAATGCATTAACCATTTCACGTGCTGCTGCAATTAGTGCGTCCCCCAAGGCCACCCGTGGGAGTCACAGGAACCCCATTTCTTTCCAGCGGTAGTGTCAGCCAGAGCCACCCCTTCTCCTCTCCTCCTGAGGAGCCGAGGCCCTGGTGTGCCTCCTTGGGGCGGTCCGTGCAGTTGACATTGCCCAGATCTTAGGCCACAGCCCAGAGTAAGGAAAGCACACCAGTGGTGTTGACTCTGCTTTCCAGACTCTAAGCCACTGGGACAGCCAGGCTCCCAGCTCAGGGGAGCCAGGCCCCTGCCTGATCCTCCTGTGGGCTACAGAGGTTACAGGTTCAAGGCACTCCTCTTTTAGTCTCTTGTTTTCCTACAATAAAGAATTCCAGAAACACCGTATGACACTTGACTGCTAGAACGGACATGCAACAATGGACTGGTTCAAATTTGGGAAAGGAGTATGACAAGGCTGTACATCGTCACCCTGCTTATTCAACTCACATGCAGAGCACATCATGTGAAATTCTGGGCTGGATGAAGCACAAGCTGGAATCAAGATTGCCGGGAGAAGTATCAACAACCTCAGATATGCAGATGACACCACCCTTATGGCAAAAGCAAAGAAGAACTAAAGAAAACCTTTCATCTCTTGATGAAAGTGAAAGAGGAGAGTGGAAAAGCTGGCTTAAAACTCAATATTCAAAAAACTAATATCATGGCATTCAGTCCCATCACTTCATGGCAAATAGATGGGAAAACAATGCAAACAGTGAGAGACTTTATTTTCCTGGGCTCCAAAATCACTGCAGATGGTGACTGCAACCATGAAATTAAAAGATGCCTGCTCCTTGGAAGAAAAGCTATGGCCAACCTAGAGAGCACATTAAAAAGCGGAGACATGACTTTGCCAACAAAGGTCTGTCTAGTCAAAGCTATGGTTTTTCCAGTAGTGATGTATGGATGTGAGAGCTGGACTATAAAGAAAGCTGAGCACTGAAGAATTGATGCTTTTGAACTGTGGTGTTGGAGAAGACTCTTGAGAGTCTCTTGGACTGCAAGGAGATCCAACCAGTCCTGAATATTCATTGGAAGGACTGATGTTGAAGCTGAAACTCCAATACTTTGGCCACCTGATGCGAAGAACTGACTCCTTAGAAAAGACTGATGCTGGGAAAGATTGAAGGCAGGAGGAGAAGGGGACAACAGAGGATGAGATGGTTGGATGGCATCACTGACATGATGGACATGGGTTTGAGTAGGCTCTGGGAGTTGGTGATGGACAGGGAAGCCTGACATGCTGGAGCCCATGGGGTCGCAAAGAGTCGGACACGACTGAGCGACTGAACTGAACTGACCTGATGTGACTGCTGACTTACCCAGCTGCTGACCCATCTGGCCTTCTGAATGTAGCCATCCCTTAGGATTTCTGGTGGATTGGTTCCAGGAACCCTTCAGACATGAAACCCACAGATAAGCAAGTCCCTCATATAAAATGCCATAGAAGAGTCGGCCTTTCAGATCCGTGGATGTGGAGAGCTAGCTGAAACAACTTTAAGTCCGTCAATTACTTACTCAAATTCTGTGCCCTGACCCTGCCCCCTATAGGCCTTGTGAAGGAAGGAAGGGATGGTTCTGGCACCTTTGACCCTGGTGGGCATATTGCCTTCAGGGTGCCCATGGCCAGCCGCGGGACCAGCCCTTCTCAGCTGTTCTTCCAAACCCAAGGAATCTTCAGACCTCGGAGGCCTCTACTCTTTCTCCTCTTTCTGCAGTTTGCAACTTTCTTGATTCAGTTACCTGGGCCATGATGTCAACAGCACCCTTTCAAAGTCTAAAGATCTCCCTCACCTCCCCATTCTTTCCCTGATCTCTCGAGGTCAATCACTGGATGGTGTCTGCATCCAGCAGCTGGGCACCACAGAAGAGTCACGCGACAGGGCAGATGGTTCCATAATAAAGTCATGGTCACCAACCTTAAACTCAGTACTTCCCAGAAATCTTACTGTTTCCTTAACTACTCCTTCAAGCTCACATTTTGGAATTTCTCTATCTCCTCTGACTGCCTTCATAGAGGAAAAAGGAAACCAAGAGAACAAAAGACGCTTCAGTTCAGTTCAGTTCAGTTCAGTCGCACAGTAGTGTCCGACTCTTTGTGACCCCACGGGCTGCAACACACCAGGCTTCCCTGTCCATCACCAGCTCTCAGAGCTTACTCAAACTCGTGTCTATCCAGTCGGTGATGCCACCCAACCATCTCATCCTCTATTGTCCCCTTCTCCTCCTGCCTTCAATCTTCCCCAGCATCAGTGTCTTTTCCAATGAGTCAGTTCTTCCCATCAGGTGGCCAAAGTATTAGAGTTTCAGCTTCAGCATCAATCCTTCCAATGAATATTCAGGATTGATTTCCTTTAGGATGGACTAGTTGGACGCTTAGTGTCCTGTTAACAGACCCATGGAAATGCCTTTCTTCTCCGCACTGATGCTGTGGCCCATCCAGTGTCTTGTGACACTGCAGGAGGTGTTCCCCTCTCTCCCTCCCTCCAGGATCAGTCCTTCCATCCCAGCCTTGTGCCACCGTCCCCACACATGAGAGCCTTACCCTAGCTATTTTCGGTCTGTTTCTCTCCCTCTCTCTTGAACATTCATTCTTCTCTTTCAACTGGCTCCTTCCCATCAGATTCCAACGGTGCTCCATAATTTTTTGACCTCTGTCTTTCACTCAGCCAGGCCCTAGCCCTCTCCACCCCTTGGCAGCCATGCAACTCAGAAGAACTGCCTGTACTTGGTACTGTCCTCCTCCATCACCTTCCGCCCCTCTACACCCCTTTCCCAGAGGCCCCATCAGCCCACTGAAGGTCACTGTTGATCTCCAAGGTCACTGAGAATCTTTATTGTTTCATTCTATGGGGTTTTTCAGCCTTATCTTACTTGACTTTTCAGTGACTCCCTTCTTCTTCAAAAGTTTTTCTCTTGTCATTATTAGTATTTTGGTATCACATTCTCCAGGTTTTCTCCTTCCTCTCTGGCCACCTCTCCTTGTTTCATGAAACACTGGCATTCCTCAGGACTTATTCCCAGGGCCTTTCCCCCTCTCATTCTGACTTCTAACCAGGTGGTCTCAGCCATGCTCATGGCTGGGCTTTCTACTCCCGAATATACATCCCCCCCAGAGGGTGAGCTCCAGACCTGCAGAACCACTTCATGGAGATAGCACAAAGGTTCCTCACACTCCCCTGCACAAAAGTGAACTCACGACTTAAAATATACGGCCTCATCCTTGTCTCACCACGTGGTACCACCACCCTAAGTGAAACCCTTAGCTCTCATCCGCAACTCCAACTCCTCCCTCTTCCTGAAGCCTACAGCCAACTCAGAGGCAAAGCCAGTCAGTTTAGCTCCTAAACACCTCTCCAAACTATTGCCACAATGACAGTGGTCCAAGCCATCATGGTCTCTGTCCAGAGTTTCCCTGGTCTCCTCACTTCTAGTCTTCTCCCATCCAAGATGATGCTGCGTCTTAAATCCAACTATGTCACATCTCACTTAAGACCTTTCAGTAGCTTCCATTGCTCTTGGGAAAATAGCCCAACACTTCTGTTGGCCCAGAGGTCCTGTGTGGTGCTGTCTGGCCGGACCTGCCTTGCTCACTTGCAATTATTCTCTCCTGTACCCTTGGAGCTCTACCCACTTTAGCCTTCTTTCAGTCCCTCCTTAGTGATATTTCTTTTTGCCACAGGGCCTTTGCACATACCCTATGCCGAGAATACTTCAAGTCCTCAACTCCAGTACCTTTACTTAGTAAATGACACTAACTTTACGCCACAGGGGTGTGCAAGACAGTTCATTTGGGGTATGGGAAGAAAATAACAGAATTTCATTTTATAATTTATTTTTACATTACTGTTTTAAAAGGTCCATTTTGTGTATGTTTTATCATGTACATGATATAACAGTAGGGCAACATGTACATATAACGTATAAACATACATATGCTTTGCGAAGAATTGAGTATGTGTGTATAAAGGGTATATATTTTAGGCTCAAAATTCTTTACTAAGTCTCCAAATATATTAAGATCAGAGCACTAATGAGTTATCACTTCTTGAGAGAACTCTTACCTACCTTACCGCACCTAATAGCATTAGATTTATATCCATTTGTACGACCGTGTGATGAAGCTCTCTACCCCGAGGACATGAGCTTCAGGAAGTCAAGGGTGTTGTCTGCCTGGTCACTTTGGTGTCCCTAGTTCGGACACTACTGAAGCGACTTAGCAGCAGCAGTGTTAATTCAGGGTCTTGCATATAATAGGTGATGAAGAAGTCTTTCGTTTTGGTTTGTTTTGATTTGTTGTGCTTGGTTTTTATTGATATACTGGAGTACCATTGATTAGGGCTTCCCTGTTGGCTCTGTGGTAAAGAATCCCCCTGCCAATGCAGGAGACACACGTTTGATCTCTGGGTTGTGAAGATTCCCTGGAGAAAGAAACGGCAACCCATTTCAGTATTCTGGCCTGAGAAATCCCATGGACAGGGAAACCTGGCGGGCTACAGTCCATGGGGTCACAAAAGAGTCAGACATGACTTAGCGGCTAAACAACAACAGCTGACTAGCAACCTCGTGTTAGTTTCAGGCATACAGCAAAGCAGTTCAGTTACACACAGTCGTGTATCTATTCTTTTTCAAACTCTTTTCCCATTTACATTATTACAGAGTGAGGAAGTATTTTTTGAATGAATGAATATCCTAGGATTCAGTTATATCTAAAGGATTCAGAGATACCTAAACAAATATCCTAAAGGATTCAGAGATACCTAAAATATACTGAATAGAGAGACCAGGCACTGAATGTGTTGGGTGTGTTCAAAAGTATTGTCTCATTTAGTGTTTAATATTACCGTGGAGAACCTTATTGCTATCACCTCTGTTTTGTTGGTGAAGAAAGCAGGATTCAGAATGGCCAAGGTCATTTAGCTGGAAAACACTGGAAGTTGAATTCAGGTTTAGGGGCTTTCCTGATGGTCCAGTGTTTAAGAGTCTGCCTTGCAATGCAGGGACACTGGTTTGATCTGGGAAGATCCCATATGCCACAAAGCAGCAAAGCCTGTGTGCCACAGCTGCTGAGCCTGTGTGCCCAGAGCCCATGCAACGCGCCCTGCAATAGGAGAAGCCATCACAAGGAGAAGCCCATGTACCACAAGAGAGTAACCCTGCTCGCCGCAACTAGAGAAAGCCCACGTGCAGCAATGAAGACTCAGTGCAGCCGTAAGATAAATAAAATTGTAAAAAGAAAATAAATTCAGGTTTAGAGTCTAAGTCTAATTTGCTTCCTATTACATCTCAGCGATTTGATCAAGAAGTGAGCATTTCGTTCTAAGAGGCAATTTCCTCTCTTACATGGTCTCAAAGACTAGATTGTTTTTACTTAAACTCATTCTGGTGAATATCCAAATACACACAAGTCTACCAAGTAGTGGTTACCAATGAGATACCTACGCTCTTCTTCACTCCTTTTCATCCTCTGATCCTTTGTCTCTCTGAGTTTGGTAATGAGGCTGTTACAGGAAGAGCAATAGTCATGTCGCTACTTAATGGATTCAGCCTACTCGCGAGGTAGGCAACTTATTAGATCATGCATCTGCAGGGAATATGCCCCAAAGCCCCGAGACCACGCTGATGTTTTCCCACGCAGTTTCGTCTCTCCTCGTGCCATTGCTGCCTTCACTGTATGTCTTTCTGGGAGCCTCGCCCTTTCTTTGTGAATTGACTGTGCTGGAAACAAAAACACCATCTAAGG
>NW_011494750.1:343868-344219 GCF_000754665.1 Bison bison bison
CTCACCGCAAAGTAAACTTCGGCAGAGCATTCAGCGGGGAGCCGGTGAGGCATTCCACTGTAAACAGTGCCAAGGTTGAGAAACACTGATGGAAATTAACCTCTAGAACAGGTGAAACTAATCAATGAGGATAGACCTTAGAACAGTGGTTCTGATTGCTTCTAGGGAGAATTGAGTGGTAAGAGGCACAGCAAAAGTGTGGGTTACAGCCTAGAGGATATATATTTGTCAACACTGATCATCATAAACTAGCAACTTCAGATGCTTGCATTTCACTGTATGACGACTGCATCGCAATAAAATTTAGATAGAGATACACACACACACACACACACACACACACACACCACA
>NW_011494750.1:344319-362607 GCF_000754665.1 Bison bison bison
TTTTTTTTTTTTTTTTTTTTTTTTTGGCCGCACCTCATGGGAAGGATCTCAGTTCCCCCACCAGGGACTGAACTCAGGCATAGCAGTAAAATAATCTAATCCTATCCACTAGACCACCAGGGAACTCATGAAAGTATCAATCTTAATTCTGTTTGAAAAGCAGTCTTCACTATCCTGCCTCCATAACTCACACCCCTTTCATCAGGCTACTTTTAGCAGCAAGTTCAAAACTGTGTGGTTTATAATGATTTTCCAAGTAAAATGTGCTCCCCCGGGGTATTATCTCATTGGTCTTTGCAACAGAAGATTTTTAAAACTGTTTCCAATGTCAGCTGTGTGAACCGATGCTTGAAGGGCAGGAAGACTCCACGCCCTCCAGGCTTGTCTTGATGCCCTGCCTTGTCACTGGGGGTGAGCACAGAGATTCTTCCACAAGCTCAGCACCTTCTCCTGCTTTTATTTCTGTGCTTGTGATTTTTACGTTGGCTGCAAGCAGAGGCGGTGGCCCCAGGAGTCTCCTTCCCATTCATCTATCGGTCCATCCAATGACTCATGCAGTCAGTCATTCAGTGTTTCTCCTCACTTCTCTTGCTCTCTGCCATCCTGCTCAGTTTTTCTATGAAGGAAAAGTACGTCTTGAATTAACGAGAGGAGGGTGGGCAGAGTCAATGAAATATATCAAAGTACCCTAGGGTCTCCGCCAAATGGGTTAAGACTCAATTTCACAGATTTTCCATGGGACGCTCTTCCCCTTTTCTCTTATTTGTATATGCATGTATACATATTCACATCCATGTGTGCACGTATTCATATATGCAACCACCCCTCATTCTTTGACTCTAATCTGTTCATGGAAACAAGCCTGCCGGGCCAGTGAATTTCAGAGAGCAGTCACTTGCATTCCACTGTTTTAAATGGGAAAAATTAAAATGCATTCCGAGTCCACCCCAAACATCAGTCAGGTTCCCAAAATATCACTATAAATCACTGCAATGCCCTTAAACACCATGTAAAACTCTCCTAGGAATGTTCTATAATATGAATCAATTAAAACACCCTTTTCTTAATTAGCACTTAGGGAACTCCTCGGTGGGAAGGTCTATTTTTGTGCAGTGAATAGACATGGTAAGCGATCAAGGCTCCTCCTCCTGGCATCACATTGGCCCAGTGATGCCCATGTGAAGAAATGTCGCTGAGAAGTAGTAAATGCCACCTCAACTAGACCTGAGTTTCTAGAGCCCCCAGGAACCTAGGTGAAGCAGATGGGGACCCTTGAGGGACTAAAGTTTTGAGGGGAAAGGATAAGGAAGGTGGCGATGATAACACGCACGGGGATCATCCACACAGAGTCTGCTTTCTCCTTCTGACTCTGGGGTGGTCGGTCTCCTTTCAGCTTGCCTCCTTTCTTTGTCTTCTGGGTCTGCAGCTTCCCCATCCTACCGGTCTCTCCCCTTCCTTCTGCCTCCCCCTTAAGCCCATCTGATTTCTAGTTTGGGTGTTTCTCCCACTGTGCTCTGTTGGTCTCTCTCTTTCTCTTCCTGTACTCCAGGCACATGAGAGGAATCTGGGCCAGTATCTGAAAATCTAAAAATGTCGAAAGATGCAGCAGCATTTTCTGCTGGAGTGAACAAAAGGTGCTATTGAGCCGTCAGTCACATGAAGAGAGGAGCCATGAGCCTGAATTATCTACATGCTGAACCAGAGGAGAAACTAGAGAGGGAATAAGACGGGACGGGTCTGGGACCTGTCACTGAGAAGGACTAATGGACACAGACCAAAGGTCCGCAGTATGTTTCAAAGAGCCTAGTGCTTCCAGTGGGCATGTGCTCATCTCCCTGAAATAATCCATGCTGATTTCTTGATGCAAAATTCATACTGTCTTCCCTGTTACTAAGCAACCAGCCCAAACATGTTTACTGTGTAAATTTCTCTGGAGGGCCTGGGGCCGCACCCAGTGCTCGAAGCATGAAGGATGCAAGAGGCACAGAAGCCAGCCAAAGCTTTGGGAAAGGTTTTAAACTGACCTGCAAAGATCCATATATTGTAGACACTTTTAGGCCATACCTGGGGAAATGCAGTGGCTCAAGTAAAATTTTGACTATTTTTTTCCTGCTAATCTCCAGCCTAGTGGTCAAAGATGTGGACTCTGGAGCCCGACTTCCTAAATGTGATTCCCAGTTCTGCTACGGAATAAGTTGCTACAGAGTAAGTTCCATGTGTAAAATGGATGCAATAAGTATGCATATATCAGGGCTATTGTGGGGATAAAATTAATATGATTAAAGAGCTTACAATAGTGCCTGGCACACAAGAACTCAATAAACCTTAGCTATACTATCACTATTCTTTATTACTCTATGGAAACGGATATACTTTTTGTTTGTTTATATCAATAGGAGAGTTTATCGGCTGGGAGATCAGCTAAGAAATCAACTCTTTAAAAGGATTGAGAATCCAAGGTCAGGCCTTCCGGCAGTCCAGGGTCAAATCAGTTCCAGGAGTGGGGTTAGCAATTCATGTTGGCCTCCTGTGATCACTGAAGTACCAGGAGACCTCGTCAGGGCAGCCAACAAGAACTGGAGACAAGCCCTACTTTGGGGCAAAGTTGGAGGTGCCTATCCTAAGGGTCTCCCATGGCCCCCTGAACCTCACCTGTGATATGCTTAATGACAACTGCTGGCTTCATTGTCTGCTTCCTTGCTTACAAGGAAGAGCATACACCTGTCTTTTTACCGCTATGGCCCAGTGCCTAGAATATGTTCATTAACCTTTAATGAGTGAATTTAATAGTTGCTGAAATGTAGTGCTGGGGCTCTGATCCATCCTCTCTGCCAAGTCTACATTTAGACAAGTACTCTGAGAAGACGTTGCTCCAGGGGTCTAAGGAAGAGGAAAACAGGCAGAAGCATTAATCAGGCCGCGCTGATGTTCCCCAGGCCCTGGTCTGAGGGAGGAGGCAGCTGCAGGAGTAGCAGCAGAAAGCAGACAGGGCTGAGGAGTGGTGAATAACAGACCACAAAAAGGAGGGCCGTGTCTTGATGACAGCCCCCAAATCCTCCTATTAAAAAACACTGGCTTGATACTAAAACAATATTCATAAACATTACATCACAACTTGACAGATAAGAACTTTACTGAATTATAACTACATTCAGAAAATACACAAATCATAAATGTAGAGCTGTATATGCTTTCTTTCATAAAGTGGACACAGCTGTGTAATCAGTACCATGTCAAGAGGCAGAGCTTATAAACAGAAGCTTCCCCACTCTGCCCCAGGCATTACCTGTCCCCAGTGGAAACCCCAGACATAAATGGGCTTGATTTCAAATCTAGTGGAAATGGAATCTTAACCATGTGCATTCCTTTGTACCTTTACTCTCTTCTTCAGATGTTCTGATATGATTTAAATCAAAATATACATTGACCGTCACGTGCCTATTATCTACTGGATATCGTCAGAGGTACAAGGAAAATAAAACACAGTTCCTAATCTCAGAGAGGGGGAAAGACTCTACTATACATATGTTGCTTGATAAAAATACAGCACATATTTAAATTATTTCTTAAAAACATCGAATCTATTAGGTGTTTGCTCTGGTCAAAATGTTTATGCCCCTCGAAAAATTCATATGTTAAAACCTAACCTGAAAGGTGATGCTATTAAGAGGTGGGGCATTGGGGTGAGCAGCTGTGAGGGTGAAGCCTTCATAAGAGGGATTAGTGTCCCCATAAAAGTGACAGAAGAGAGCTTCCTGCCCCTTCTACCCCGTGAAAGGTGAAAGTGGAAGTCACTCAGTCGTGTCCGACTCATTGCGACCCCACGGACTATACGGTCCATGGAGTTCTCCAGGCCAGAATTCTGGAGTGGGTAGCAGTTCTCTTCTCCAGGGGATCTTCCCAACCCAAGGATTGAACCCAGGTCTTAAGCATTGCAGGTGGATTCTTTACCAGCTGAGCCATTAGGGAAGCGCAAGAATACTGGAGTGGGTAGACTACCAGCAGATCTACTCTCCAGCAGATCCTCCTGACCCAGGAATCAAACCAACCAGAGTCTCTTGCATTGCAGGTGGATTCTTTACCAGCTGAGCTACTGGGGAACCAGGTGAGGTTACAGCCAAAAGTCTAGGAAGCAGGTCTTCACCAGACACTGGGTTGGCCAGAGCTTTGATCTTGGACTTCCCAGCTTCTAGCTCCATGAGAAATAAATTTTTGTTTATAAGCTACCCACTCTGTGGTATTTTGTTACAATAACCTGAATGAACTAACACAGTGTTCCATCAATAGTCACTTTGCTTCTCAACTCTGCTGGAAAGAAGGTAGGATTTTAGAGTTTGGTAGTAAGTAGCAGTAGGAGCTGGGAGATGTGGATACAAGAGACCTGGGGACCACTGCTGGGGGGCCCTAGGAGGAAGCCTTTGACCGCTAGGGGACAGCAGCAGGGTTACTCTGGGAACCTCTGAGATGCATCTGAGAAGATTCACATAAGGGGACAACAAGATAAGCGCCAGATGGGAAGAAAAATCACACATTGAAACTAAAGCTTTCTGAGAACAGAACCCAAGTCACGCTGAGGCATCAGGGGCACCAAGCTGTGGGGAAGGACAGCTCCCCCGCTTGCTCAGTAGTCATGTAGGTTCACCAAAAGGAGGGCTTCATCTGCAAGGACCCAGAAATGCAGTGAGTGGCAGCCTGTGCAGACAAGCATGAAAAGGAAATTCTGGGGGACGGAACCAATGGGTCTTGCTGCCTGTCACTAATAGGTTCAGCAGCAGCAGTGAATTAAAATGATCACATACACATATCCCACATCTGACCCTCCTCTGTCTCGTGGCTCAAGCATTCGGCCATCACTGCATAATAACCAAGCTTTGAAAGCTGGGCTGATAACAGAAAACGAGGTCCCAGGTGATCCCAGGTCACAAGGATGGTGTAGTGAGACTGAATCCCTCTCCCCCTCCATAAAGGACGGCACACAACGGGGCGGAGGGGGTGAGGGATTGTGTAAGAAGGCAGGAAAAGGGTCCACGATGTACATTTCGGAAAAACCAAGAAAAAGAATGAATTGAAGCCAGCTGGAGGCGTGAACAGCAGTGAGAGTTTGCACCTTGGCCACCTCCCACTCAGCAGAGACATTGGATGAGTTTCTACGGTTGTTTAGAGAAGCCTATGGTACCTCCTCTGAGTGCTTGAAAAAGCAGCAAATAAAAGACACAGGACTACAACAGTCCACCTAGTAAAATCAATCTTGGAAATAGCTACACATGTGCCTGTTTATTCTTTCATTAAATAAAAGGATCTCGCGGGAGATTTAATAAGTGCATAATTTAGAATTAGGGATGAGCATAAACACTATCGAAAAGCTGTGAGGTACTCTGAAACTACCCGTGATTTCCCTTGAGGACCAAGTCACAGGTATTGTTCATATTCCTGTGACGTGTTGTTAATACTCCTATTTACAGAAAATGCTAAGTTTCAGGTAGAGGCTCATGAAAATGGAGTTTTTTCCTCTCCAAGACCATGAACCCCTTCCATTTTTAGCTACAGACTCCCTGTTGGGATCTGTGGATCTCAGGTGAAGAACCTGCAAGGAAAACTCCAAGTTCTTTTCAAAAGCACTATAAACTTTAACTTCAGCTGACCACTCATGGCCAGAAATTAGATTCCCCAGGCATAGCTAAGAAATCCAAGGAGTTTTTTCCAGCAACCACAACCAGCAACTTACAGAGACACCCCAGTTCTCCTGGTTACAGGAATCCAGAACCCTCTTCCCCAGCCCCAATGCCCTCTCTGTTTAAGAAGCATCTTCTGAGAACCTTCCTTACCAGACTCTTCTCCTCTTTGTCGACATGTGCCAAGCCCCTCGCCCTGCTGCCATCTGCCCTACCACCACCTCCCTTTACTTTTTTTGAAATGTCAACATGCTGTCTTTTTTCTCTGTGTACTTTATCTGGGTCAGCGGCTGAATCAGTCTGAGCACAACGGTAGCCAAACCAACATTGTGAGATCTCAACTGCATCACGTTCACACCTACAGATTCACATCCAGGTGCCCAAATCCTCATCACTGAGGGAACCAAGTGAGGGATGTGAATGGATGGGTCTCACGTATCAACAGGGGCTTCCCAGGTGGCTCAGCATCAAAGAATCTGCCTGCAAGGCAGGAGACACTGTTTCGATCCCTGGGTCGGGAAGATGCCCTGGAGAAAGAAATGGAAACCCGCTCTAGTATTCTTCCCTAAACCATCCCATGGACAGAATTAGCCTGGCAGGCTACAGTCCATAGGGTCACAAAGAATCGGACATGACTGAGTGACTGAGCACGCACATATCAACAAGCATTTATTGTGACCCTGTGAGCCAGCTCTGGGTTGCAAAATATATCTACATTTGAAGAAATAACTCAGACAATAATCTCCAATGGCTGGGCATGGGATGCCTTAATATTAGTCAATAATTTCTCATTGGGCACTTACTAGGTTTCAGACACTGAGTAGGTGCTGGGAATGAATATTGTAAGTAAGCAGATACGAAAAATCACATCCAACTGTCACAAACGCTACAAACAGAAATAAGAAGGCATAGTATGGAGGGTATAATGGGGGAGGGGGGCTTTGTTACATGTGGCCACGGGCAGAATCCTCCCCCTGAAGAGGTGAAATGCAAACAGAAGGAGACCCACAGGATGAGGAGGAGCCATCTCTGTGAAAAGTCAGAGGAAAATGGGAGGGGTTGGCGTCTTCAAGAAGGATAAAAACCCAGGGGAGCTGAGACCGTCCGTGATGGGGGGCACTCGCATGAGCTTGGCTGGAGAGGCAAACGCGGGCCACACCAGACAGGCAAGACCGTGGGGTGGAGTGGCTCACAGCATGGACTCCAGAACCAGACCAGCTTAGAATCAGGCTCGGGAACTTCTAGGGCTGTGTGGCCCTGGGCAAACTCACCCACCCTCTCTGAACCTTAGCCACATTATCTACGTCTATAATTGAGTGGCTAATTGCATTAGGTGTACAGCACTTAGAGCCCAGCCCCGGGCAAGTGCCAGGCTACGGTGTGCTGTGGTCTGTTCAAAAGCTCAGTGAGAAGCTGGGGAGGATTTCAAGCCCGGGAGACGCAGGATCTGGTTTGTCTTTAACAGATCATTGGCCGCTGCTTGGGCTACTGGTCCTCAAGAAGACAAAGAGCTGGAAGTGATCCCGGAGGTCATTTGCACCAACAGTGGTCCCAGTGATTCTTTCTGGGAAGGGGCGGGGGGGGGGGGCAGACAATGCCTGAAGAGCTGCCACGGAGAAAGGCAGAAGAATGAATGGCTGTCCCTCAAGTGTGCCGAGTGGGAGTGGAGGTTGAGGCCTCCATGTTTGGAGAAGAGCTTGTCCAGCAGCCCCCAACCACGGACCCCCGCACAGGCCCCGTGGGGAGCCCGCTGCTCCCATTTCAGACAGCCCTGGATCCCACATGCCCCTGCCCAGCTGACCCCGGATCCTGCCGGCACCAATGTCACTTTGCTGGGATCCCAAGTCCCTCAAGGACAGCAGCCATTTCCTTCCCCTCTCACAGTGACTGACAGGGCCCCCGCAGCTGGGCCTGAGCTTTTGAATAATTGATTGGCAAAAGGAAGGCGGGGGCACGGCTCTGTAGTGCCGGTCCTGGAACTCTGAGCCCTGGAAGGAATCAAGGGGGCCCAGGGAAGTCGTTAAGTCACCTCCCTCTTCCCCAGGGGGGGCCTGCCTTCCTCCAGTCTCTCTGGCCAGACCCTCCCTCCCAGGTCTGCAGAGGACTTAGCCTCTGCCACTTTGGGGATATGTCCTGGACTTCACAGCCCATGTAGGGCAGTCCTCCCAAACCTTTCTCAGACCCCCTTCGGCTGCAGTGTACAATGGGGACCCCACCCATTTTCTGCCCAGAGAGGCCCTGGGGGACGAGCTCATGTGGAGATAAAAGCCCTCCCGTCTCCAGAGACATCTGCAGCCACATCGGTGGGGAGTGGAGGGTTGGAGGGGGGCTCAGAGCTACTCCCTCAGGCTGGCTGGAGCTGAGGGCTGCTAGGGGGGGTGAGGGTCGCCCAAGCCCTCCATACTCACCTGCCTCTCCAGACCCCAGCACCCCCAGCCCAACCGCCCCTGCCCCGCTCCCACTGCAGCCCCCGCCTGCCACCCCCTCTCTCCCTTCTCAGCTCGGTCAGTGAGCTCCCCTGCGCCAGCGGCACAACGGGCCCACTCTGTTCTGTATCACCCTTTCTCTTCTCCCCAAATCCTGGGGCTTCTCCTTCTCAGTCATTCCCCTCTTCCTCTCCCCTAAGCCTCGCAGCCCCCTGCCCCAAACCCTCAGAGCCTCCCTGTCTTATTACTCACCCCTCCAACTCGCCTCCCAGCTCCGATTTCTATCTAAGCCCCCTTTCCCACTCACTCCCATGCTTGCACCTTAGGCTTGCTGGCCCCTTTCCTCCTGTACCCTAGCCACCACCACCCCACCCCCCAGGCCTTTGGGACCCCCCGCCCCCGCCCCAGGGCCTCTGAACACATCCGCTGTCCAAACACGTCCGCTGTCCCCACTCCCAGCCGGGCTCTGTCGCGCAAAGAAGAACGCCAACCATTCCTTCCCATCCACTCCCCCCGCCGCAGCCGCCAGGGAGACCCCCCACCCAAGCCCCGGGGAAGCCGAGGCCCACGGCCGCTCACCTGTTGGGCGGCCCGCAGCACGCTGGGCTTCGCCTTCTCCGGGTCGGGCTCCAGGTCTCGCTGCAACACTCCCTTCTTGGGGTGCATGTGCCGGCACAGGC
Source organism: Bison bison bison (assembly GCF_000754665.1). Classification (NCBI taxonomy): domain Eukaryota; kingdom Metazoa; phylum Chordata; class Mammalia; order Artiodactyla; family Bovidae; genus Bison; species Bison bison. Next base: position 353,098 of record NW_011494750.1, read on the forward strand.
AGGTGACCCCGCACAGCGCGAGGATGCTGGTGGCCGTGCCCAGCGTGGCGCCCAGCGCGATCACCGGCACCGACAGCACCATGGTGCCCCGCTTCCCCGCACCGGGCTCGGTCCCGCCGCCGCGTGCCTCCCCGGCCTGGGGTCCAGGCGCGCCAGCCGCTCTCCAACCGCCGCCGCCGGAGGGGCGGAGGGGCGGAGGGGCGGGCAGGGAGGGCGGCCCGAGGACGTCAGAGCGGGAGGCTGGACCCGGAGCTGGCTGGTGCGGCAGCGTCAGCCCAGCACGTGACCCGACCCCCCACCCCGGCCCAAGGTGGATCCGCTCAGGTGGAAGGAACCTGAGCGCATCGTCCTCTCGTCTCGAGTCATCCTTCACGCTTTAGCTTTAAGTAGGACTCTTGGGTTCACTTGGGTTCAAGAACAGGAGCTCGCCAAGGTCACACTGTGCGTTAGGTTAGCCGGCAAACCAGGACTCAAACCTTGGCCTGCAGCTCTGTCTGGATAGGGGGTCGTTTTATCAGACTACTAACTGGTGCAGAGAGCCCTCTCCGTGGAAAAGACCCTGATGCTGCTGGGAAAGATTGAAGGCAAAAGGAGAAGGGGGCAGCAGCGGATGACACGGTTAGATAGCATCATCAACTCAATGGACATGAATTTGAGCAAAGTCTGGGAGATAGGGAAGGACAGGGAAGCCTGGTATGCTGCAGTCCATGGGTTTGCAGAGTCTGATACGACTTAAGGGCTGAACAAAAAAGCTTTGTTCACCCTCTGGCCAAGGAGGCTTTGGAAAATCGAGGCCTGCATGAGCTTTTTCAAACACAAAAAGCTGGAGATTTCCCATCTCCCAAACTTGCCATGTGTTTACTTCCAGGGAGAGGGACTGGCGACCAGGGAGAGGGCATTGATGCTGTGTCTGGGGTTGAGACTATACCTCTCTTGTCCTGGAGAGGATGATTGCAATGATTCTTTTCACATCTGTCTGCACTTCCTTAGCCATGAGATTGGCATGTATTCTCATCTCCATTTACAGATGAGAAAGCCTAGACTCAGAGAGGATGTAGGGCAGGTTGAAAAATCCAAACTCAAGTTTGCAGGTTTCAAGTCCACATGCCACCCTAAAGAAAAGGACTTACCATAGAAGGATAAAGAGTATCAAATGCAGCAGCTAGGAGTCCATGCTTTGATCCAGAGAAAGAAATTTAGTGTGCTTAGAGTGAGGGAAAATCAGAATTCCAGGCATGAGGAGGGTTGTCTCAGATCACAAACAGGGCTTTCCAGTGATTTTCATTATGTGGAATGTTTCATTTAATTCAGCGAGCATTTGCTGTGTGTTGGTGGTGATACAGGGCTCTAAACTTCCCCTGAGGCTGATGACTCCCAAATCTATGATCATTCTAGCCAGACCTTTTCTGTCGAGATGCAGACGTGACCAACATCTGATAGCTCCCAGTGTTTGTTATCCACTTCTGCATAACAGACCCGTAACTCTATCAGAGGGCTTCCCAGGTGCCTCAGAGGGTAGAGAATCTGCCTGCAGTGCAGGAGACGTGGGAGACATAAGTTCAGTCTCTGAGTTGGGAAGATCCTCTGGAGAAGGAACCCACTCCACTATTCTTGCTTGGAGAATCCCATGATTCTGGTGAGCTACAGTTCACGGGGACGCAAAGAGTCGGACGTGACTGAAGCAACTCAGCATGTAGCGGCTTAGAACAATTCTTCTGTGACTTCTCATGTGGTTTGTGTGTTGACTGGGCTCAGCTGGGCAGTTTTGCTGCTCAACATGGTATCTCCTGGGACAACGGTCAGCTGGGCTGCAACATCCAAGATGGCATACCTCACGGCAAGTGGTTGGTACTGGCTATTGCTCAGGGCACAACTGGGCTGTGTATGGAGCACTTGGGTTCTTCCTCATGCGACTGGAGCTTCTCACAGCATCGCAGCCAGCTTCCAAGAGGAAAGAAGCAGAAATTGCCAGTTCTCTTAAGGCCTGGGTTTGTCAGTCCTTGAATATCATCTCTTTGGTTAAAGCAATCGTCTCCTTCTAATCCTTTCTCTCAGTTCAGTTCAGTCACTCAGTCATGTCCGACTCTTTTTGACCCCATGGACTGCAGCACACCAGGACACCCTGTCCAACTCCCCGAGTTCACTCAAACTCATGTCCATTGAGTCGGTGATGCCATCCAACCAACTCATTTCTCTACAGGGCATCAAAAGGGATGTTTGTGAAATGCAGAGCTGATCTTGTCACTCACACACATAGAAGCTTCCACAGTTTCTCCAGTAATAAACTCGAGAGACTCCAGTTGAATCCAGAGCCCTTTCTGATGTCATCCCAGCCCTCTACACACTTCCCAACCTTCCCTGGAGCCCCAGACACTCCTGGGGACAATTGGATTCAGTCAGCAAGTGAATATCTTTAGAGCTTCCATACTGTCACCCATTGGTATGTTCAGCAGGCCCTCAGTAACTGTTGAAAGGGTGAATGGTTCAACATCTCATGTAGGACTTCCAGTGGCTTGAAAGGAATCCCATTTGCTAAATGAGCTCCATTTGATTAAATGGACTCTTCTGTAAGTATTTATTTTGTACCTGCTGTATGCCCAGGCATATTTTCCTACAGAGATTCATTTGCTGCCATCTGTGGGGCTGAAGTGCTTTATTCCCGGGCGATAGACTTAGCATTCTCTCTCATAAGAGCTTCCCTGGGAGGCTTTCTTGGCTTTTGAGCCTGGCGATGCAAAATGTCCTGGGGAAATAAGAGGTTTAATTAATGCTGTCAGTCTGGATTTCCCATGCCTGAGCTGCTCCCCTGGGAGACCCTCAATGCCACCTAACAAGATCTGGGGTGGGGGTGAGGAAAAGGATGAAGAACACTTACTATCAGACATTTTCTGATGGGGATCAGACATCTGTCATGTGGTCCCTTGTTACTATGGTTACTGAGATGTTAGCAGCTGCAGTGACCTTCATTTTTAACAGGAAGAGGGACTCCAGTCCAAGAAGAACAGAGTGCCTTTTGCCTCTTTCACACACAGTGAACCCATGGCAGAGCTCAGCTAGACCTCTGGAGATTTGAAACCCAGTTAAGTCATTAGGGCCCTGGGTCACCTTGGCTACATCTCATCAAAGATGTGACTTTTGCTTCTTGGTTACTGATACCCAGGCAGCAGCCTTTAATGACAACTCTCTAAGAAAAGGCATTAGTGGGATCCTTTGAAAAATGAGATCATCACTATTGAGAAAGGCAGTTGACAGAGTGGAACACTAAGACAGTCTGAGGATGAGGTTTGCAAATAATTGGAATGCTGGGGCCACCAGAATGCCAAGTGCAGACAGAGCAGGATGTTCGGGTTGGGAAGCGGTGGTGGTTGGGGCGGGGGGGGGACTTCTGGAGGGCCGAGGAGTAGATCTCTGAAGATTCCCCAGCCTCTTGATGAAATGCCATTGTTATTTTGATGCATATTTTACTTGTTGGATGTTGAATTTTGTTAAGTATTCTGAGTAATTGCTTTGAATTTTTAAGATATTAAAATGCTTTTGGGGAAAGGATTTCAAATATAGGAGGTACTCTTATTTAGCAAACATTTATGATGTCTGCCCATAGTGCTGGGCAGGAGGGAAGAAACTTACAAGCAGGACAACTGAATTTTAGCATCAGAAGGATTTCAGAGGTCACTGTGTGGAATTCCCTCATTTTACTAAGAGGAGGCCTGGAGGCTGGACAGATTGTGGCTGGTTGCAGGGTAGAAGGAGTTAATGGCAGAGCTGGGAAGGTGTTTTCCATCAGGGTAGATTAGATTTTGCTGCAGTAACAAGTAACGTCAAACCTCTGAGATTAACTCAGTAAAAGTATATCTTGCTTCTATCACAGTTCAAGGAAGGCCAGAGAACCTGGGTGGGCAGCTCATCTCTAATCAGGAATCTGGGCTTTTTCTGTCTTGAGACTCCTTTGCTTTCAGCCATGGAGACAGAGGAAAGAGAGGGGATTGAAGACCATCTGTGACCTTTCCGAGGCCATGGATGAAAACAGTACCTACCTTTCACCCCGTTGATCAGTCAGAATTTGATAGCATGACATCTCATAATATGACAGAGGAGATTGGGAAGTACAGAGGAGAAGCATAAACAAAAGTAGTCTTGGCCCAGGAGCCAGAGCTTAGGACTTCTTCTCTAGTGCTTTCATTCTCTCGAGAAAGTTTTTGAGTTTCTACCACGTGCCAGGCACTGTGCTCAGTGAAGGAGCTATTTTCGCTGTTTAGTTGCTAAGCTGTGTCCAGCTCTTTGCGACCCCGTGAACTGCAGCACGCCAGGCTTCCCTGACCTTCACTATCTCCCAGAGTTTGCTCAAACTCATGTCCATTGAGTTGGTGATGCAATTTAACCATCTTATCCTCTGCCACCCTGTTCTCCTTTTGCCTTCAATCTTTTCCAGCATCAGGGTTTTTTTTTCCCCAATAAATTGGCTCTTCGCATCAAGTGGTCAAAGTATTGGAGCTTCAGTTTTAGCATCAGTCCTTCCAATGAATATTCAGAGTTGATTTTCTTAAGGATTGACTGGTTTGATTTCCTTTCAGTCCAAAGAGTCTTAACCAGCACCATAATTCAAAAGCATTCAATTTTTTGGCACTCAGCCCTCTTTATGGACCAACTCTCACATCCTTACATGACTACTAGAAAAACCATAGCTTTGACTAGATGGACCTTTGTCGACAAAATGATGTCTCTGCTTTTTAACATGCTGTCTAGGTTTGTCATTGCTTTCCTTCCAAAGACTGAGCGTCTTTTAATTTCGTGGCTGCAGTCGCCGTCCATAGTGATTTTGGAGCCCAAGGAAATAAAACACGTCACCGTTCGTGCCTTTTCCCCTTCTGATGGGGCCAGATGTCATGATGTTAGTTTTTTAAATATTGAGTTTCAAGCCAGCTTGAAGATTCAGGGGATCTTCCTAGCCCAGGTATTAAACCCGTGTCTCTTGCATCTCCTGCATTGGCAGGCAGATTCTTTACCACTAGGACCACCTGGGAAGCCCATGAAAGAGCAAATTTAGGGGGCAAAAACCTAATTTTGGCATGGTCCCTCTCACCATGGAGTTTGCATTCCCCCAGGGAAGATAGACAGTAATCATTCCTCACACAAGTACATGTGAAATGACAACTGTGATACAAGCTAAGAAGGAAAGGTTCAAGGTCTAGATGTGACTTATTCTGAGATACCAGTGACGGCTTCCCAGAGGAAACAGTGGGCTTCCCTGGTGGCTCAGACAGTAACGAATCCGCCTGCAATGTGGGAGACCTGGGTTCGATCCCTGAGTTGGGGAGGTCCCTTAGAGGAGGGCATGGCAACCCACTCCAGTATTTTTGCCTGGAGAATCCCCATGGACAGAGGAGCCTGGTGGGCCACAGTCCATGGGGTTGCAAAGAGTCAGACACGACTGAGTGACTAAGCACAGAGGAAGCAGTGATCTAAAAGACTAAAGCTCATGCAGCAAAGAAGGAAGAAGAGTGTTCTGGGCAGAGAAAGAGTACAGGCAAGGCCCCTGTGGCGGAGCTGCATGCTGGGCGAGAGTCAGCAGTGTGCTGGTCAACCAACTCTGGAGGAGGGGGGAATTGATTTTTCACATTTGTTGATTTCTCTGGTGTATATACTCCTATTGTGGTCAGTTTCCAGCCGCCAACAAATGCCCGAGCATTCACCAGTAGGAGCGGTTCCAGCACACAACTGGCCCAAGCTCTGTGTGAGATGAGACTAAAGGGAGAGACGGGGGCTGGGGCACCGGGCTTGTGGGTCACGACGGAGTATGTTCTCAGGCGGGGCAGCAGGATAGAGTCCAACCTATGCTTGAAGAAAGCTCCTCTGGTTGCCGTATTGCAAACAGATTGGAGGGGGACAAAGTGGACGCTGGTGGATTGGACAGGGGGCCACAGTGGGCATGCAGGGGAGGGCTGCCAAGCTTCTGTCATGACATATAATCATGTGATGGGCTGAGGTTCTAATCCTTTGTCTTTATGGACACTAGACAGCGATGATCCAATGGCAGATAGTTTTTAAAACTTCAAGCTTTCTGAGCCTTGATTTCCATATCTGTAGAGTGGACACAATCATCTCCACTTCATGAAGATATTGTGAGGATCTAAAGCATCAGTTCAGTTCAGTCGCTCAGTCGTGTCCGACTCTTTGCGACCCCATGAACTGCAGCACGCCAGCCTCCTGTCCATCACCAACTCCTGGAGTTCACTCAAACTCACGTCCGTCGAGTCAGTGATGCCATCCAGCCATCTCATCCTCTGTCGTCCACTTCTCCTCCTGCCCCCAATCCCTCCCAGCCTCACAGTCTTTTCCAATGAGTCAACTCTTCACATGAGGTGGCCAAAGTACTGGAGTTTCAGCTTTAGCATCATTCCTTCCAAAGAAATCCCAGGGCTGATCTCCTTCAGAATGGACTGGTTGGATCTCCTTGCAGTCCAAGGGACTCTCAAGACTCTTATCCAACACCACAGTTCAAAAGTATCAATTCTTTGGCACTCAGCTTTCTTCACAGTCCAACTCTCACATCCATACATGACCACTGGAAAAACCATAGCCTTGACTAGACGGACCTTTGTTTGCAAAGTAATGTCTCTGCTTTTGAATATGCTATCTAGGTTGGTCATAACTTTCCTTCCAAGGAGTAAGCATCTTTTAATTTCATGGCTGCAGTCACCATCTGCAGTGATTTTGGAGCCCAAAAAGCATAGTGCTGTATAAATAATAGAGGATACTCAATGAATATTAAGAATTAAAATGATTCTATTTGCTCCAGACCCTTTAATTTCTCAATAAAGCAGCTTAGCTTAGTGAAAGGGTAGCTATTGAAGTCACACAGGTATGTATTATTCTATCTTGGTTGCTTATGAACTGAGAGACCCTGGATAGATGAGTCAGCTTAGCTTGCTTGAGCTTTACTTTTTTTCATTTATATAATGAGTGTAGTATATTTGCAAAGGTGGCTGCAATTATTCCCTTTCCTGTGTTCACCATTCTTTGCAATATTATGGCTTTCCAAAAACTGGAGGTCTCTTGCTTCACTTCTTCGTCAGGGCTGGCCTTGTGACTTAATTTTGCTGACAGACTGGTGGAAACATGTGCTGATTCTGAGCCTAGGCCTAAGGAGACCTTGCATGCTTCTGCTCTTTGTCGTGGGATCCTAACCAGCCAGCATGTGAAGCCCAGGCTGACCTGTTGGAGGATGAGAGAGCAAGTGGCCCAGGCGTCTGCATGACCACAGCCCACCCAGAAGCTGAGCCGTGCAGCTGACGGCAGCTCACCGCAGACGCATGACGGAGCCCAGCTAACACTAGAAGAACCACCCAACTGAGCCCAGTCAGAGTGCCAGCCCACAGAATTAAGAGCTGAAGGAAGGTTTGGAGTCCTTTTAAGCCACTGACTTTTGGAGTGTTTGCTACACATCCAGAGCTTCGAGTGTAGATGATATTCTGTGCCTCACAGGGTTGCTAGGAGGGTTTGGAAAGCACCCAGCGCAGAGCCTGGTGCACCGAAGTCATATGACTGGTTTCGATCATTACTCCTGCCTCCCTAAGACATCCTCACCGAGAACTTTCAGTAATGCCTGGTGAGTGCACTAGCCATTAAAATCCTATAAGAGTCGATCCTGGGGACCTTAACACTTAACATGGTGATAGCTTCCTGATCCAGCCTCCACAGAACCAACTTTCCAGATTACTCCTGTCTCCAGTCCAATTGCTGTGTTCATCTCCAAATCTTTTCATGCCAGTTGTTCTCCATATTTATATGTATATAATATGTCAACTAACGAGATAGAGGGGCTTCCTGGGTGGCTCACTGGTAAAGAATCTACCTGCCAATGCAGGAGACACAGGAAATTCGGGTTCAATCCCTGGGTCTGGAAGATCCTCTGGAGAAGAAAATGGAAACCCACTCCAGTATTCTTGCCTGGAAAATTCCACGGACAGAGGAGCCTGACGGACAACAGTCCATGGGGTCACAAAGAGTTGGAAATGACTTAGCAACTAAACAACAGTGAGATAGAAGCAGAGTTAGTTCTATAAAAACAAAGGTGAGTACTTTGGAAAGATCCATACAGATAAGCTGCTTTCAGGACTTCCATTAGAATAAGTACTAGCAGGTTACCTGCAAAGGGCTGAGGGAAATTATAAAATTCTAGGATTCTGCCATCAAATTATTAGGCAAGTGTATTTAAGCTCTTCCTCTGCCGTAAAGAAAGTGAGCCTAGAGGTCACAGGCGATGCATTGTGATATATACAAAAGGAAACAGTGTTAATGTTTATGAACTACTTCCTGCATGTCAGGCAGGGCTCTGAGCATTTTATCTGTACTAACACATTTCAGAAACTTTAAGAAAGATTTCACAAAGCTCTGGTCAGTAAGATATGGGAAAAATAATGAAAACTATGATTTACATTAAAACAGAATCCTTAAGGAGTGTGTGTCATTTTTAACTTTTTATTGAAGTATAACCTAAGGGCTTGGAATGAAAACTGACCTTTTCCAGTCCTGTGGCCACTGCTGAGTTTTCCAGATTTGCTGGCATATTGAGTGTAGCACTTTCACAGCATCATCTTTTAGGATTTGAAATAGCTCAACTGGAATTCCATTACCTCCACTAGCTATGTTCAGTTCAGTTCAGTTCAGTCACTCAGTCGTGTCCGACTCTTTGCCACCCCATGAATCGCAGCACGCCAGGCCTCCCTGTCCATCACCAACTCCCAGAGTTCACTCAAACTCACGTCCATCGAGTAGGTGATGCCATCCAGCCATCTCATCCTCTGTTGTCCCCTTTTCCTCCTGCCCACAATCCCTCCCAGCATCACAGTCTTTTCCAATGAGTCAATTCTTCGCATGAGGTGGCCAAAGTACTGGAGTTTCAGCTTCAGCATCATTCCTTCCAAAGAACACCCAGGACTGATCTCCTTTAGAATGGACTGGTTGGATCTCCTTGCAGTCCAAGGGACTCTCAAGAGTCTTCTCCAACACCACAGTTCAAAAGCATCAATTCTTTGGCACTCAGCTTTCTTCACAGTCCAACTCTCACTTCCATACATGACCACTGGAAAAACCATAGCCTTGACTAGACAGACCTTTGTTGACAAAGTAATGTCTCTGCTTTTGAATATGCTATCTAGGTTGGTCATAACTTTCCTTCCAAGGAGTAAGCGTCTTTTAATTTCATGGCTGCAGTCACCATCTGCAGTGATTTTGGAGCCCCCCAAAATAAAGTCTGATGCTGTTTCCACTGTTTCCCCGTCTATTTCCCATGAAGTGATGCTAGCTATGTTAGTAGTGATCAAATCAGTACAGATCCAAAATCACTGCAGATGGTGACTGCAACCATGAAATTAAAAGATGCTTGCTCCTTGGAAGAAAAGCTGTGACCAACCTAGACAGCATATTCAAAAGCAGAGACATTACTTTGCCAACAAAGGTCCGTCTAGTCAAGGCTATGGTTTTTCCAGTAGTCATGTATGGATGCGAGAG
>NW_011494750.1:362707-382001 GCF_000754665.1 Bison bison bison
TATGACCAACCTAGACAGCATATTCAAAAGCAGAGACATTACTTTGCCAACAAAGGTCCGTCTAGTCAAGGCTATGGTTTTTCCAGTAGTCATGTATGGATGCGAGAGTTGAACTATAATGAAAGCTGAGCACCGAAGAATTGATGCTTCTGAGCTGTGGTGCTGGAGAAGACTCTTGAGAATCCATTGGACAGCAAGGAGATCCAACCAGTCAATCCTAGAGGAAATCAGTCCTGAATATTCATTGGAAAGACTGATGCTGACTCCAATACTTTGGCCGCCTGATGCAAAGAACCGACTCATTGGAAAAGACCCTGATGCTAGGAAAGATTGAAGGCAGAAGGAGAAGTGGACGGCAGAGGATGAGATGGTTGGATGGCATCATGACACGATGGACATGAGTTTGAATAAGCTCTGGAAGTTGTTGATGGACAGGGAAGCCTGGCATTCTGCAGTCCATGGGGTCACAAAGAGTCAGACATGACTGAGCGACTGAACTGAATTGAACCTATGGGCAAGAAGTGCACAGATTATAATTTAGCTCATTTTGCAAAAAGGACACATCCGTTCTATTTAGCACCCATATCAAAAAACAGAACAATGTTCATCTCCCAGGAATTCTTTATGCATTGTTGTCTAAAATTTCCCATTTTTAACCAGCATTTTTAGATGGACAGAGCAGTCCCGGTTTCCAGGGGAAAGGAAGCTTCCAGACAAGAGGACGTGTCTGTGCTGTCCACCAATGGGAGGATGCTGCCACCTAGAGGAGACAGGAGGAAATGGACTCTCTCCTCCAGGTCTTCACTGTGGGAGGAGCTGTGGCCAGACAGTCCTCTGTGGTGGTCTGGACCAGTGGTCAGGCTGGAAGGTAGTACTGTGTAGTGGTCAAGTCAGAGGGTGGCACAAGCTACCTCAGAGTGATTCTGGTCCCACCAGGGAACCAGCTGAGGGGGCAGTGGCAAAGCACTTTTTATCCGTGTGTGCTAAGTCACTTCAGTCCTGTCCGACTCTTTGCGACCCTATCACCAGGCTCCTCTGTCCATGGGATTCTGCAGGCAAGAATACTGGAGTGGGTTACCATTTCCTCCTCCAGGGAGACCTTCCGGAACCAGGGACCGAACTTGTGTCTCTTGTGTCTCCTGCAATGGTAAGAGAGCGGGTACTTTACCCCTAGAGTCATATCTGGGTGAGTCTCCGTTTTTGCCATCTATACATGGAGAGAATTAAGTAATATAACAGGTAGGAAGTGCTTGGCCCTAAGCCTGGTTCATAGCGTAAGACTGTTGGAAATTATGACTCTCGTGCTGAGAGGCTAGGGCCGAATGGAAAACTAGAGGTCATATGGTGGAGGAGAAGCACTGCTTATTGTTGTTACTGAAAAACACCTCTTGGATTTACCCAGTGGTTAAAAATCTACCTGCCAATGCAGGGGACATGGGTCCGATCCCTACTCCAGGAAGATCCCACATGCCTCAGGGCAACTGAGCCCCGCTCCACAACCACTCAACCTGCGCTCCAGAGCCAGTGTTCCTCAACAAGAGAAGCCACCACAGCGAGAAGCCTGCATACCACAGCTAGGGAGCAGCCCTTGCTTCCTGCCGCTAGAGAAAGCCCGCATGCAGCCACAAAGACCCAGCACAGCCCCAAATGAATACGTTTTTAAAAAGAAAGAAAAATATTTCCCCGCATGAAGTTTTATGTAGAAATTGAACTTGTAAACAAAACACAAGATGCTCTGGATGAAGAAGGAGCAGAGAGAAGAATCGTGTGGGGTCCCCCATCCCCACATCACACAGCAGCACCTCTGAGGAGCTTCCAAGTGGCTCAAAGGCACCCATGAAGCCACTGATGTTGGTTGACACCCTCATTTCACAGCTGGGGACACCGAGGGCCAGACAAGAGAAGGGACTCCTTCGAGTCACCAGACTTTGTAACTGAGGTGGGCTGAGCCTCCAGACCTTGTGACTCCACATCCAGTGTTCCCCTCAGGCTCTCTGCTGACTGCACAAACCATTCACAGATTTGTTTCTTGGCTGATGGTGAAGGGCCTAAGGGGCCCTCTCAAAGAATGGTCTCCTTTCCCCTCATTCAAATCATGGTGGACTTCCAGGCGGAGGTGGAGTAGGAGGACGTGGGGAGGTGTTTTGGGGAAGACTTCATGCCGTACTGGAGAAGAAATCTCAGAGGCAAAGTCAAGTCAAGTTGGTGAATTTGAGGAGCTCTGTAGGCAAAGCCAGGTGTCAAAGAGGTAAAACCCCAGAGAAGGTTTAGGGAATTATTGTGAAACAAAATCGATTCATCAGTGAAAAGTACTTTGAAGGTGGCTAAGTGCTAAACTTTGGCCACCTCATGCGAAGAGTTGACTCATTGGAAAAGACTCTGATGCTGGGAGGGATTGGGGGCAGGAGGAGAAGGGGATGACAGAGGATGAGATGGCTGGATGGCATCACTGACTCGATGGACGTGAGTCTGGGTGAACTCCGGGAGATGGTGATGGACAGGGAGGCCTGGCGTGCTGCGATTCATGGGGTCGCAAAGAGTTGGACAGGACTGAGCAACTGAACTGAACTGAAGTGCTAAACAAACAAGATGTTTATTATCATCAATGTTATCATGACACCTTATATGAATCAATAGGCCTGGAAGGGATCCTAATCAGATGAGGAATTGATGCTGTGAGTAAAACACCACCAATGAAAATAACAAAATGCGAATCTCTGGGCCCCATTTCTACCAGGGAGGCTGATCCAGGGTCACTGGTGTCTCCCTGTGTTAAAGATGAATGAGATCTCTACCTTCCATCACTGCTCATAAAGAAAATCCATCATCCTCTTCTGCTCACAGAATTGAGTTATTTATTGATTGCTGATAACACTAATTACATTCGATGCCTTACCTTCAAAATTTGAAGTGCTCATAATTAGCAAATATATGTCAGGAATGAATGAAGGTAACATTCACTCTTTTCTGTAAGTACAATGAGAATGGCATCTCTTTCTTTTGTAAATAATCTCACTTGATACAATGTAAAATTAAGATCATTCTTGAAAATACCAATCTTGGTTTCTGTGTACTATGGCAACTGGTGGATGTGACTGATAATCTCCAAAGATGACCATCAATTTCTTCCCTCTCTGTAACTCCTTGCTTCCTCGTATGGAGATGGAGAAGCTGCTTCCCTCACCTTTGATGTGGGCCAACCTTGGTGATTTTCTGGACAACTGAATCCACAGAAGGGATGCTCTGAGACTTCCAAGACTAAGTCATAGGAAACCTCCCAGCTTCCGCCTGGGCCTCTTGGAATGCTCACTGGAGATGCTCCCTCTACGAGCCCTTTCCAAATTCTGGGAAGGCCAAGTACATGGGAAAGCCTTGTATAGAAGCTCCAGTCAACAGCCTAGCTGAGCTCCCAGCCCACAGCCCACACAGGCTGTGATGAGTGAGCCATGTGGGATGTCCAGCTCAGTTGAGCCTTCAGACAACAGCAGCCCCAGCCACGACCTGAATGAACACAACTGTCTGAAAGATCCTAAGTGAGATCTGCTCATCTGAGTCCAATCAACCGCTGAGACATGAGAGCTAATTACAAAGTACCGTTTCAAGCCACTGAGATCTGGGACTCTTTGTCACATCACAATAGATAATCTGAACGTGTCAATATTTGTGAACCTACTGCCAGTGTATTCTGTCTCCTGTTCACATAAATCTTTCTGCAGAAGTATAATTCAAACAGAAGGATTAAAAAAAAAAACTCCTGAGACTTCAGAGCTTTTTTTCCCATGTCCTGTGAAAATAATCTTCAAAGAGAAACCTGTAATTTGGTGCAACCATTCTCCTGATGATAATGCTGCAATGGACATCTCTGTATTCATAAAGAGCATAAATGCATGAAAGATGCTCTGTCAAATCAGGACAGGACTGTTGGACTTTCTTCTCCCACTTATATAATGGGACAGAAATACAAGCCTGTGACTCTGCTAGATTTCTTATTTTAATAAATGAATAGTCTGTCATTTAAATTAACATGCGAAATGCATGTTTTCCAGTGAACTCCTCAGGGGGCACTGGTGTGGGTGGTCCAGGGACCATAGTTTGAGAAACATCGGAGTGCTCCTGTGCCTGGGGAGGCGAGCAGAGCAGGGCCCTGGTTTCTTCCTGGTTGTTTTCCTGCATCCGCTCCACCAGCTTTCTGGCTCCATCAGTGCGCACCGCCTCTATCCCTGCCTGCATCTATCTCCCACCCGTTTTCTACCTGCCCTGAAGGAAAGCCACCGGTTTTCAGGAATCAAGAACCACGTTCTCTCTGCTCTCCCGGGGGTTCCACCTCGCACACTCTGGCCAGAAAGCTTCCCCCTTGCCCACTTCCCTGCCCGCTGCCGCTACTGCCCTTGGCTCCGTTCTGGGCATCTCACAGTGCCCTCCACCCACAGCCACCTGCCCCTCGGGAGCTCCATCTGCTAACCTCAGGGGCCGAGAGGTACCCAGCGTGGGCGAGCTGGCACCCTCTTTGTGGGTATCGTAGCAGGAAATGGCAGCAAAGTCACTTCCCTCGCCCAGCCCCTAATTGCCTTAATCAAACCCACAGGGCTTTATTTTAAAAAAAGAAAAGTGATATTTATAGTTAAATAAATAGGATTCCTCAGTAATGAGTGTGTATCTGTTCACAGTGCCCTCATTTTCTTTCTTTTTTTAAAATTGTTTTCTAGGATATAATTGATGTTTAAAAACCACACATATTTAATGGGCCTTTGTAAAGTTAAATGAGTTAACGCAAGCAAAGGGCTTAGAACAGCAGTCATTGCATTTGAAGCATCTGGGGAATACTAGTTGTTATTTGTATTGTTGTCATTATTATTAATCAGAGCTTCTCTGAAGATAGCAGTAAACGTGGACTTTCTCCGAAGTCTCTATAGTTTTACCCTAAGAAAGTATGTGATTTTGCATTCTCATCCACCATGGATTTTTTATTGGCCTTGAAATAATGTGTTTTAAATGAGCCCAGGAGGTGAAACAAAAATTAGTCCCAGATTTCTTCTATGGCTTCTGTCATTGCTGGTCCAGCATAGAAATGGGAAATACTCACCTTTAAGTCGCTCATCTCTCCCTCATCTCTCCCTCTAGTTTGCCCTGGGCTTTCCCGTCCTGATCTGGTCACAGCTCCTTGACAACCTGAGGGTGCAGGCTGGGCCAACGCACTGCTGTTCACAGAATGTATATGGTTAACAGGGCCACGTCCGGAGTCAGACAGCTGGGTTCACATCTCAGCTACTCTACTAATAGCTGTGGCCAGTTGCTCCACTTCTTTTAAGCCTCAATTTTCTCGTCTGTAATATGGGGTGAGGATGGTAAATATCAGAATTATCATGTTGTAAGAAATGAGTCAGGTAACTCTGCACCACAGTGCCCGGCTACAAATAGCGTTAGCTCTGGTTAGGTGGTGTCCTGATGGCAAATCCTGGGATTTAGAAGCTGTTTAAGATCCACTCTGTGGTGAACCTTGTGTTAGATGTGTTTTTAGGGGTGTGTGTGCGTGTGTGTGTGTGTGTGTGTGTGTGCATGTGTGTGTGTGTGTGTGAGATGTGTGTGCCTCTCCAATTCAGTGGTTCCCATTTGGGAGCAATTTTGCCTTCCAGGAGACATTTGGCAATGTCCGGAGACATTTTTGGTGGTCACTGTTGGGAGAAGGGGAGTGGCTACGTGTAAAGGATAAGAATGCTGCTAAACATCTCACAAGGCACAGGACTGTCCCCATTCCCCGACAAAAAAATCATCTGGTAAAATGTCAATTCACATATGTCCTGGCACGGACGGTAAAGAATCTGCCTGCAATGCAGGAGACCCGGGTTCGATCCCTGGGTCGGGAAGATTTCCTGGAGATGGGCATGGCAACCCACTCCAGCATTCTTGCCTGGAGAATTCCATCGATAGAGGAGCCTGGCGGGCTACAGTCCATGGGGTTGCAAGGAGTCGGACACGACTGAGCGACTAACACCTTCAAATGTCATTAGTGCTGAGGTTAGAAATCCCTGTTCTGGTTAAAATATAAGCTTCGTAAGGACAGGGGCTGCCTCTCTGCCCATTGATGTATCCCCAGACTGCAGCCAAGCACTTGGTCCTCAATAAGTCTCTGCTTAGTGGATGATTGGCACGAGTGAATGACGATCACGGTTCTCAGTGGGAAGAGGTGTCTGTGGGGCTGGTGAGCTGCAGCCTGCTCCCCTGCCTGAGGAGTCATCAAACCCGGCAGAAAGGGTCCCAAGCCCAGAGGGTAGTAGAAGGGTGGGTTAGGGTTAGCCCTGGGATGCAGGTCTCTCTGGGAGCTGGCTGGTGGATCATGGGTTCATGCAGTCTACACCAAGCGTAGCATTCAGGAAAGTCATCAGAAAACTCTCACACAGCAGCCATCAGAGCAGAGATTCACCTCGGAGCCTCCTGGAGGCAGGGCCCATGGTTTGCAGGCCCCCGGGACACCTCAGTCGGGTTATTTTGCCATCAGCAGTGTTGAGTGGTCCTGATGGGGGCTGGAGGTGGTGCTAGTGTTGCCTGCAAAGCACTTAGGACAAATCCTCTAGGATCTGCTGATTCCAGCAATCTCCCTGTTTCTTTAGTGATCACTTCCTGCCCTGGAAAGTGCTACCTCCCAGCATTTCTGCAAGTTTGAGAAGGGAATCCACATCAGCGAATTCCAGCAACCCTCTCGCTCTAGGCCCAGCATCCCTTGTGCAGAGACAAGCGGGCGGAGGCCCCAACCTGTCCCGTTCACATCCCTCGCTCCTTCCCGCAGAGCAGGAAGCCCCCGTGCATGGTGAAGGCACAAGACAGAGACTAGGGGTGCTGTCCTTCGAAACTGTATCTTCTTGAGCCTCCTTTCAGGTCCACATGACAGTGGCTGACAGAGAGACCTTGGAAGTGAGTCCAGAGCATCGTCCGGCCAAGTAGTGACCGAAGGCTTTTCATGCTGGTAACAGGATCTTGCTTGATCTTTTCCAGGAGTGCAGCTCTGAACTGGTAAATACTTTCAGGCTTCGGGAATTGCAAAGTAAGCTTTGTGATCAAAAGCTTACTTAAAAAAATGTATTTAAAAAAAATGTAGGTATAATATTTGATTTTAAATTTAACAGAAGAAACTGAGGTTATGCGAAATGAGTTTCTGATCAGATAACCGCTCTTCTCTACAAGGTATTAATTTAAGAGATTCTTTTAAGGTGAAAAAGCAGAGCATGGAAAAATTAGATTAGAGCTATTATAGTGTTTTTTTAAACTCCATGTTTTAATTTGAAGCAGAAGAGGTTGACACCCACAAGGCTCCGTGAGACGTTGTTCAGCAAATCCTTCACTCTTTCTCTCCTCACAGCTGGACGACACTCCCCAGTGTCCTTGGTGATCGAGTTGATCCTGCGCTTTAGGTGACGCCCTACGGGCAAGAGCGCTGTGGGTCAGTGTCATGGCCTGTGAAGACAGCAGTGGGCGGCCCTCCATGCTCCTCCCCGTCCCACTGACTGGATGCGTGCAAACCCAGCCACCTGCCCCAGCTGACTGCCAGGGCGCAGACACCTGGAGCCCTCAATCACCAATTAAGGCAGAGCTGCTGCCAATCAGGAAACAACTATTTGAAACTTCTATCACGTTTGAGCCTTTATATATTCCAGATGTGTTTGTTAAGGTAGTTAACATGACCTTAACCAGTCCTCTTGTTCTATAATTAAATTGGCACAACAATCACTATAGTTTTTCCAATATGTGGTTTTTTTTTTATATTGATTGTTGGTTTTATTCACAAATTGGAGAAGGAAATGGCAACCCACTCCAGTGTTCTTGCTTGGAGAGCCCCATGAACAGAGGAGCCTGGCAGGCTGCAGGCCATGGGGTCTCAAAGAGTCAGACACGACTGAGCGACTAATACTTTATTCACAAATAAATCCTTTCAGGAAAACCCCTAATAATAATGGCTAAAATTTATTGGGCTCTTACTATGTGACAGACACTATGCTAATTACTTACATGTACTAATCCATGTAATTTTTGCAATAGTCGTACTATGTATGAATGCCATCCCCATTATATAGATGAGTAAATTGAGGCACAGTGAGGTTATGTAAAACAATACGGCTGAAAATTCCAGAGCTGGATTTCACCAGTTTAGGCAGTTTGGCTCTGAGTTCATTTTCTTCCCCTCAGTATCAAACATTTTAGGGAGTTAGATTCCTTAAGTTCTTGTGGGGTTCATTGCCTTATTTACTTATTTATCAAACTGCTTGTAATACCCTATTATGTGGTACCAAATTCCACGAACATATAAAGTCTCAACTCTGTTTTTCTAGGTATCTTCCTCTTAGAATCATCCGGCTCTTTTTCTAACAAGATTAATTGCTCTCTAGGCCTGCTCTGAGGAGGAGGCAATGGCACCCCATTCCAGTACTCTTGCCTGGAAAATCCCATGGACGGAGGAGCCTGGTGGGCTGCAGTCCAT
The DNA here is from genome assembly GCF_000754665.1 of Bison bison bison. Classification (NCBI taxonomy): domain Eukaryota; kingdom Metazoa; phylum Chordata; class Mammalia; order Artiodactyla; family Bovidae; genus Bison; species Bison bison. The sequence continues at coordinate 371,178 of NW_011494750.1, forward strand.
GGGGTTGCTGACGGTCGGACACAACTGAGCGACTTCACTTTCACTTCCATGCATTGGAGAAGGAAATGGCAACCCACTCCAGTGTTCTTGCCTGGAGAATCCCAGGGATGGGGGAGCCTGGTGGGCTGCCATCTCTGGGGTCGCACAGAGTCGGACACGACTGAAGTGACTTAGCAGCAGCAGCAGCAGCCGGCCTGTTCTTTTAGCTGGAATTCTGGAACTTCTCTCTATCACACTCCTAGGTTGTATGCCACATTTTTCTCTTTCTTTGGTGCAAGAAAGAGGACTCCATTTGCTGGAGCACATCCTGAAGAACTTTCTCAGAAAGTGAGTGTGAGAGACAAATGTTCTTAGTATTGGTAAATCCGAAAATGTCTCTTTTCTGAACTTCAGACTGTAGTCAGTGCTGCAGCCGCTTGGGCGTAGAGATGTGGACTGGACGCTGTTTGGTCTCTTGCTTTCAGGAGCATGCCCATACTGTTCCTGCTGCCCAGTTTCTGGGCCAGTCTGAGTCTCGCTCCTTTAACAGCGATCTTTGTTCTTGTTGTTTCTCTTTAAAAAGTCCTACTGTTTAGAAGACCTGCTCTTTATGCTTGGGGTTTGTTTCACCACGGTCGATGTGGGCACCTTTCTATTCATTGTTCTGGGCATACTGTGGACCCATCTGTCTAAATACCCGATCCTGAGTGCTTAGTCATGTCTGACTCATGCAGAGCCTGTGGACTGGAGCCCACCAGGCTCCTCTGTCCATGGGATTCTTCAGGCAAGAACACTGGAGTGGGTTGCCATTCCCTTCTCCAGGGGATCTTCCCTACCTCGGAATTGAACCTGGGTCTCATGCATTGTAGGCAGATTCTTTACCATCTGAGCCATCAGGGAAGCCCACGTGGTCCTTAGCTCTGAGAAATACTTTTGTTCATTTTCCCAATTCTTTTTTTGGAATTCCAATTAGTTAGATGTTACACTTTCTAGATCAGTCTTTCATGTTTCGTATTTTTCTCATATTTTCTATCCTTTTCTCTTTTTCTTTTACCATCTGGAAATTCCCTTGTCTTTATAAATCAAACTTTTAATTCATTTTTAATTTTGGCAATGGGCCTTTCACTTTTCAAGAACTCTGTTATCTTTATAGCAACTCTTGCTTTTCTTGGTTGCAACACCTTCACAAATTTTTCTGCAGAAATTCTGAAAACTATCGTTTATCACCTGTACTAACTCTATTTCCTTTAGATTTAACTTTACCATTTATTTATCTTATGCTTCCAGTATGGCTGTTAGCATAACTGATGCCACCTCGGGCCCTTACAGTTTCTCCTGACCTTTCACTGACTCTACCCATCACTTCTCTGTCATTAAGAGCTTTGGTTAATAATCATTAAGACCAGGTGGCCTCTATGCTCTGTTAGTCCCCAGTGATGAAAACTTTTCCTGACGTATTATTCCCAGCACCCAGGAGATTAGTTACCCATTTCTAAATCTTGACTTAGGAATGCGTGTCCTGTTTCCAAGCATCTACCCCCATGCTGCTGCTGCTGCTGCTAAGTCGCATCAGTCGTGTCCGACTCTGTGCGACCCCATAAACGGCAGCCCACCAGGCTCCCCCGTCCCTGGGATTCTCCAGGCAAGAACACTAGAGTGGGTTGCCATTTCCTTCTCCAATGCATGAAAGTGATAGGTGAAAGTGAAGTCACTCAGTCGTGTCCGACTGTCAGCAACCCCATGGACTGCAGCCCACCAGGCTCCTCCGTCCATGGGACTCTCCAGGCAAGAGGACTTCTCCATACCCTAGGTTAACTATGAAATTGTCCCGGGGGCCGCTGGCAGTATGGAGTGAGGCTGGAAGCGCTTCTGGATCGCTGGCTGCCCAAGCCAGAGTGCACCCTGTGAGCAGGTTCAGTTCAGTTCAGTTCAGTTCAGCCGCTCAGTCGTGTCTGACTCTGTGCGACCCCATGAATCGCAGCACGCCAGGCCTCCCTGTCCATCACCAACTCCCGGAGTTCACCCAGACTCACGTCCATCGAGTCAGTGATGCCATCCAGCCATCTCATCCTCTGTCTTCCCCTTCTCCTCCTGTCCCCAATCCCTCCCAGCTTCAGAGTCTTTTCCAATGAGTCAACTCTTCGCATGAGGTGAGCAGGTTACCCTACAGTAAACCGATTCATTGACTCTGTGGAGCTGCCTGACTCATTTTTTCACCTCCTCAGTTTGATGAAGACTTTTCCTTCCCTCCCTCCTTTCTTCCCTCAGGGACTTCTACTGAGACCAAAAGAAAAAAGAAGCTCTTTCTGATGGGATCTGTGGCTGTAACAATAGTGGAAATCAGTCCTTGCCAGGTGCCACCTTTTAGAGGTTTGAGACACAAGTCCACAAGGGAAAGTAGAATCCAGAGATGTTGGGAAATACTAATTCCTGGATTCAGCTGTGCCTGAAGTCAGCCTAATCTTTGGTTTAATGAGTCACTGATTTTTTTTTCCTTTGTCTTATCCAGTTTGAAAAAAATTCTATTATTTGCAACCAACAGAGCTCCAAATTACATAACTAACCAGTTACCTACTGACCTTTGGCAAGTCCTTTCAACTTTTAAAACTCAATGTCCTCATCTGTAAGGTGAGGGTTGGGATCCTGGCCTCCCTGAGGGTTGTGATGAGGCTCGAGTGACAGGCTGAGTTTGATCACCCTTTAAAACTGTAGAATGCTCTGTGTGCTCAGTCACTTCAGTTGTGTCCGACTCTGCGTTCCCGTGGATCATAGCCCCTCTGTCCATGGGAATTTCCTGGTAAGAATACTGGAGTGGGTTGCCATGCCCTCCTCCAGGGGATCTTCCCAATCCAGGGATCCAACCCAAGTCTCTTGCATTGCAGGCAGATTCTTTACCTGCTGAGCCATCGGGGCTCCATTGGGGAAACCCCATAAAATGGTATAAATGCACATAATTATTATTGTGGGAATTCTGGTATTTGAGATATTCCCATTTCTGTCACTTGGGAACCACATAAATGACCAAGAACTGTCCCCGATCAAGCTGGGGCCTAGAGATGAGTGATTCTGTGCCACAGAGTGGGCTCTGGACAGGACACACAGACTGTGACTCCTGGCCTGGTGTGGGTATTGTCCCTAGACTGTGATCTAGTCTGCTAGGGACTGGTAGCTCAGCTGGTAAAGATCCCCTGGAGAAGGGATAGGCTACCCACTCCAGTATTCTTGGACTTCCCTGGTGGCTCAGACGATAAAGAATCCACCTGCAATGCGGGAGCCCTGGGTTCGATCCCTGGGTTGGAAAGATCCCCTGGAGGAGGGCATGGCAACCCACTCCAGTATTCTTGCCTGGAGAGTCCCCATGGACAGAGGAGCCTGGCAGGCTATAGTCCATGGGGTCACAAAGAGTCGGACACACTGAGTGACTAAGTCATTACAATATCCTTACAACTGATATTGTAATGATTCACGCTTTTATTTAGTCCCTTTGTTGGGGTCGGTTTTTCTTTATTTTTCCTCCAGACAAAAGAATCACTAAATCTTTATTTCTTTGGAAAACTAAAACCAAACCAAAGTAAGCGGACTTGGTCTTCTGGCTGGTTCCCACTGTGAGGAAGGAGCCCTGGGCTGGCGTGTTTGGCAAGGGTGCTTCTCCAGGACAGAGCTGGAACGGATGGGCTTCTTAATGTTTGTTTAGTGCTCTGGGCCTGTGAAGGGCCCTGGGGTCTCTTATTGGGTTTGTTACTGATGTTTAGTGAGCCGTAAAACCCTGATTTCCTGCCTGCACTCCCAGCCATAAAATAACCGTTTGCTACAGCCTGTAAACACCCCTTGGTCAGCAGGCCCGGCTCCCAAGGTCTGAGGAGCTGGTTCACCAACATCCTGCAGGGGCCTGCTGATAGCATTTCCTGCCTTTCTGCTCCGCCCTGCTGGCTCCTCTGACTTGCTCCCCACATGCGGACTCACAGTCCTGGTTTTGCCAGCCTTGCCCTTCAGGACAGGCAGGGCTCTGTGCTGGGAGCAGAGGTCTCAAGGGACTGCTGTGTCTGACCCTGAACGTGTAGCCTCAGCCCTCTCTGCTCGCCACACAGAACTCAGGTGGGCTCGTCTCAGGGCCAGGGGCCAGCTGAAGCCACCGCCCCCAGGGAAGCCTCAGCCTCTATGAGGCCCTGCTCAGACTGCACTGCGGGCTTCACATTAGGAAGGTCTACTGGCCTGAAAGGTCTCAGAAGCCTGGCCCACACCTTCACCTTCTGTCTCAGGGTCCCTGCCTCTAGCTGCAGGACCGGACCAAGGGTTGTATCCCCACTGTACACACACCTCGACTCTGCAGCTGCTATGGCCGCCATTGGCAGACTCTCCTGAGAGTGAGGGCATTTGGTCCAATTCCCTCCAGAGACTGAGAGAAGTGATGGGGGAGGCTGGGTCCGGCTCCTTCCAGCCTGAGGAGAAATTCCCACATCTGAGCACCGTCCAAGAGGACAGTCGACCTTGTGGGCAGTGAGTCCCCTGTCATTTTGAGAGAAAAGGGACACAACACCCATCTTACTCTAGTTGAAGCCAAACAGGAAAACCATTAACTCACCCACCCAACTCAGGGAACGGCAGAGGCTGGGTTATCCTGTCTGCGGATCCAGGGTCTCCACATTTTGTCCTGACCTCCCATTCCTTCAAAATCCTCCGACGGGTCCGGAGGCCAATCCTGAAGCTGTGATTTAACAGAAAATAACAGTCTTCTCTTTTCAATAGCCACGTGTAAAACCCTAGGGACGGTGCCTGGTTGGCCTAGGTTGGGTGGTGCGCCCACCCCTTGTGCCAGTCAGAGTCTGAGGTGGGGGATGGGTGAGGGTCCCTCTCTTCAGGAGAAACATGCTGAGTGGCGCCAATCTGAGCTCAGAGGGAAGTGTGCACACCCGTACCAGACAAGGGGGGAACTCAAGCACTAGGCAAGTGCTCTAAGTGCCTCTGGAAGGAGCTGTGAGGGAATTTCTTCTGGGGGAAGAGTTGGCCTAGACATGCGGTAAGCCCCTCTCAGCTGCTCTCTGGACATCGCGTCTCATGCTCTGTGGGAGGGTCATCCTCCCTGTCACTCCAGAGACTGCCAAGGCAGTGCGGGGCATGGGGACGGGGCCTGTGCATAAATGACTAGAGTGCTCTCCACCGTGTAAAACCTGGGGGCTTTCACAGCTGTGAGTCTGGAGACGTCCTCAGAGGTCAGTCTGTCTGCTGCGGGCATACACCTGGTCCCAAGGAGCCGTGAGCTTGGACCGGGTCCCCGCTCTGCAGAAGCAGATCTGCCTATGGGTACAGGACTGCCTCCCCGTGCAGCTCCGGGCCTCCACCCGCATCGTGGAGCAAAGGTGTGAACTTGCCCTGAAGTTGTGGGTCAGGCACACAGCTCCTGCCACTCTCTGCGTGGACCCTGCTCAGCAGAGCCCCAGCGTTTCAGTTTCATTCCCAAGGCCACTCAAGGTGATGCCTGTGGGGGTCCTGTAGGGCCTCCTTATGCGCTAAAGCCAATGTGACAGAGTGAACTCTTTCTCTGGCTCGCCACCCCTTGTGCTGGCCAGTGGGTGAGCTTTTCACGAGGCCGAGGTGGGCAGACGGATAATTAAACAGATACAGACAGGGGCAGTGGTTGTCTCAGGGCACATCCCCCTCTCCTCGTGGAAAAGAAGCGTGTTGCACACACAAACCTTTAAGCTGCATTTGTGAATCCTGGAAATGGATCCATGACTGTCTGCTAGCTGGACGTGATGCCTGTGGAGGGCATCCTTGTACCATCTCATCAAGGAGTTGGTATGGTATGGTTTTCTCCCAACAGGACAGCGAGCTGCCTGGGCAGGCTTTCTTCACATACACACTCCTTCCCCAAGCACAGGTGCCAGAGTGCTAGGACCGTTCTAAACCTCTGCCTCTGCAGTGGCCTTAAACAGCACCAAGAGCTCCTGCAGGACCAGGAGCAGGCAGTGAGAAGAGCTGGGTGGCCGTAGGTCTCCTATGGGACCCTAACCTCAGCTCCGGCTGACCGCCCAGGCTTCTGGAACCTCCTTTGACTCTGACACCTGGCACTTTTTCCACTCTTACTCTCAAGTTCAGCTCTGCCTCCCGTGGAAGTGGGCATCCAGCATTCTATGTGTTGAGGGGTAGGGGAGCAGAGTCTCTCTGATCACTTCCCCGTGGGCAGGTGGGTGGGTTTTTCCCTTCTTTGCTTCCTTCCCTCCCTCCTTCTTTTCTTCTTATGGAAACATAATTTACATGCACTAAAATCCCCATTTTTGGTGTGTAGCTCTATACGTTTTGATAAAGGCACACAATTGTGTGGACCTTCTCACAATCAGGATAGAGAACATCTCCATCACCCCAAAATGTTCCTCGCCCTGTGCCCCTTTGTAATCAACAAGCTCACCCCCCTCAACCCCAATATGTGGCAACCGCTGGTCTAGTTTCCATCCTTCTATAGTTCTGCCTTGCCCAGGATGTCACGAATGGAATCATGCAGAATGGAGCCCTCTGGGTCTGGCTTCTTTCTCTTCGCAAAATGTATTTGAGATGTACCCATGTTGTCGCATACAGCAGCGGCTTGTCCCTTTGATTTTACTTATTGGACATGTGTACCACAGATCGTGTGACTGTTCATCCGCTCCCCTGTTAAAGGAAATCTGGGTTGTTTCCAGCACTAAGCTATGATGTCTAAAACATTCCTGCACAGGCTTTTGTGTGAACACAAGCTTTCATTTCTCTCGGGTCGTACGGCAAGTGCATGTTGAACTGTATGAGAAACTGCCAAGCTGTTTTCCAGAGTGGCTGTACCAGTTTACATGTCCACCATCAGTGGAGGAAGGTTCTGGATGCTCAGCGTTCTGGCTGGCACTTGGTCTTGTCAACAGAGTGAACTTCTCAAGATGCAGCTCTGATTATGTGAGAATGATTTGATGTCTTTTTATTGCTTTTAGGCTGAAGATCTTTACATGTCCTAGGAGACCTTGCCTGGCCTTGCTGTCTCCTCTCCGGCTTCCTCTGGCTCTATACCCTGCACTCCAGGCCCCCTTCTCTTCCCCTAGCATCTATCTCCAGGTGCTTCCTCCTGCCTGGAGCCCTCTGCCTCGAATCCTTTACCCTGATCTTTGTTGGGTGAATGCCTTCTCAACCTTCACATCTCAGCTCCCATGCCCCTCCTCAGCTAAATTTCCTGACCCCCAACCTATATGTGGGCGACCTGGCAGGCTTTCTCATAACACACTGTGACTTTTCTATCATAGCACTTATCACAATCTGGAAACGCAGATGTATTTCTGTGACCATTAGATTAAGGCCCATCTCAGCCTCTAGCCTGTCACCCTGTCGGCAGGAACTGTGTCCATTTCACTTTCTATTGTTTCTCCACTTTCTTGGTCACATAGTGAATAGTCAATAAATACGCCTCATAATTCAAATAGTGACTGGTGAGATTCCCTATAGCTGGGATGGGCCTGCAAAGGACTTCAAACAATTCGTGACTTCCGGCAGGTGTCTGAGCTTTGTGATGTGACACAAGTCTCTCCCACCATCCCAGGGCTCGTACTGGCCACCCTCCTATGCATCAAACACCAAAGCCAGATGAAGAGTGTGTGCTTCATTCTCCTGGCTGGATCCTCCATCCTGCCCAAGGTGGAACCAGCCATCCAGCGGCATGCTCTCCACACCCTTCATGGTGGGCCCGATCTCTGGCATTTACAAGTTGCTTTGCTCATTTTCTCAGATTCTGTGTTTTATGTTCTTCATTTTTTTTTTAATCATGAAATATTTTGACATAGCAAAAAATAGTACAGAGGAGCATATAATGTACATCTATGTTCCCACCGGCCTGGATAAAAGAGAAACCATTCCTGATACAAATAAAGCCCTCTGCTCTCTCCAACCCTTATTTTCTCTCTAAAGGAAATCTGGAAAGTCTGGAATTTGGTGGTTATTATTTTCATGTGTGTTGTTGTATTTTTCCTACATATGTGAGTATCCATAAACCATTTATAGTGTTTTTCAAATTTTAAGACTCTATATAAATATTATTGCGTTGTATGTATTTTTACGAACTCTGGCTTCTTCCCAATTTTATGTTTGTGAGATTTACCCATGCCGTATTTATAGCCTTGGCTCATTTATTTTTACTGCTGTGAAATATGTGATTTTTTTCCTACGTACCATCAGTTCTTTGTTCTCTCACTGACAAGCAGTGAAGTTGTTTCCAGTTTTTGCTCTAATAAATAATGCTGACGTGAGCATTCTTGTCTGTCTTCTTTCTGCACAAGAGTTTCTCAAGAATGCACTTGGGTGGACAGTAACGTCGTAAGATTTGCACTCCTTGTTATTGAGAAACCCTGTCTGATAGATTGCACCCGTGGCCACAAATGGGATTTTCCACGATTCTTCACCTTTGCCATCACAGAGTGTTATCTGACTCTTCATTTTGATTAATAACGGAAGGAAAATGGAAACCCATAACACGATTTAATTTGTATTTCCCTAATGACCAGTGAGATGATCATCTTTCTAGCAGGGCCTTTCATACTTCATCTGAGAAATGTCTCTTCACGGATTCCGCCCATGTGACTGTTGCATTGTTTGTCTTTTTGTTATAGCTTCACAGAAGCTGCTCATGCGTCACTGACCCTCTTTCTGTGTCTGTCATCTGTGTGACACTGTCCCCTCTCCCAATGAGTGATCGCCTTTTTACTTTGTTGGTGGTGACTTCTGGCAGGCAAATATTTTTAATGTTAAGACGGTCCAATTTTTTTTTTCATGGCTTGTACTTTTTGTGAATTTTTTAAGAAGGGCTTCCCTATCTGAAGTAATAAATATATTACTATATTTCTATGTATTTTAAAATATATGATCTATCAGTTCAGTTCAGTTCAGTCGCTCAGTGGTGTCCGACTCTTTGCGAAGCCATGAATCACAGCACGCCATGGCTCCCTGCCCATCACCAACTTCCGGAGTTCACCCAAACTCATGTCCATCAAGTTGGTGATGCCATCCAGCCATCTCATCCTCTGTTGTCCACTTCTCCTGCCACCAATCCCTCCCAGCATCAAAGTCTTTTCCAATGAGGCAGCTCTTTACATGAGGTGGCGAAAGTATTGGAGTTTCAGCTTTAGCATCATTCCTTCCAAAGAACACCCAGGACTGATCTCCTTCAGAATGGACTGGTTGGATCTCCTTGCAGTCCAAGGGACTCTCAAGAGTCTTCTCCAACACCACAGTTCAAAAGCATCAATTCTTTGGCACTTAGCTTTCTTCACAGTCCAAATTTCACGTCCATATATGACCACTGGAAAAACCATAGCCTTGACTAGACAGACCTTTGCTGGCAAAGTAATGTCTTTGATTTTGAATATGCTATCTAGGTTGGTCATAACTTTCCTTCCAAGGAGTAAGTGTCTTTTAATTTCATGGCTGCAGTCACCATCTGCAGTGATTTTGGAGCCCAAAAAAATAAAGTCTGACACTGTTTCCACTCTTTTCCCATCTACTTCCCATGAAGTGATGGGACTAGATGCCATGATCTTTGTCTTCTGAATGTTGAGCTTTAAGCCAACTTTTTCACTCTCCTCTTTCACTTTCATCAAGAGGCTTTTTAGTTCCTCTTCACTTTCTGCCATAAGGGTGGTGTCATCTGCGTATCTGAGGTTATTGATATTTTTCCCGGCAATCTTGATTCCAGCTGTGCTTCTTCCAGCCCAGCGTTTCTCATGACGTACTATGCATATAAGCTAAATAAACAGGGTGACAATATACAGCCTTGATGTACTCCTTTTCCTGGTCTTGACAGTCAGCTCCTGGTTGACAAGCTAGTCAACAAAAACAAGATCGGGAGCTGACTGTGGCTCAGATCATGAACTCCTTATTGCCAAATTCAGACTTAAATTGAAGAAAGTAGGGAAAATCACTAGACCATTCAGGTATGACCTAAATCAAATACTTTATGATTATGCAGTAGAAGTGAGAAATAGATTTAAGGGACTAGATCTGATAGATAGAGTGCCTGATGAACTATGGACGGAGGTTTGTGACATTTTACAGGAAACAGGGATCAAGACCATCCCCATGGAAAAGAAATGCAAAAAAGCAAAATGGCTGTCTGAGGAGGCCTTACAAATAGCTGTGAAAAGAAGAGAAGCAAAAAGCAAAGGAGAAAAGGAAAGATATAAGCATCTGAATGCAGAGTTCCAAAGAAAAGCAAGGAGAGATAGGAAAGCCTTCCTCGGTGATCAATGCAAAGAAATAGAGGAAAACAACAGAATGGGAAAGACTAGAGATCTCTTCAAGAAAATTAGAGATACCATGGGAACATTTCGTGCAAAGATGGGCTCAATAAAGGACAGAAATGGTATGGACCTAACAGAAGCAGAAGATATTAAGAAGAGGTGGCAAGAATACACAGAAGAACTGTACAAAAAAAGATCTTCACGACCCAGATAATCACAATGGTGTGATCACTGACCTAGAGCCAGACATTCTGGAATGTGAAGTCACGTGGGCCTTAGAAAGCATCACTACAAACAAAGCTAGTGGAGGTGATGGAATTCCAGTTGAGCTATTTAAAATCCTGAAAGACGATGCTGTGAAAGTGCTGCCCTCAATATGCCAGCAAATTTGGAAAACAGCAGTGGCCACAGGACTGGAAAAGGTCAGTTTTCATTCCAATCCCAAAGAAAGGCAATGCCAAAGAAGGCTCAAACTACTGCACAATTGCACTCATCTCACACGCTAGTAAAGTAATGCTCAAAATTCTCCAAGCCAGGCTTCAGCAATACGTGAACCGTGAACTTCCAGATGTTCAAGCTGCTTTTAGAAAAGGTAGAGGAACCA
>NW_011494750.1:382101-404222 GCF_000754665.1 Bison bison bison
ACTGGACATGGAACAACAGACTGGTTCCAAATAGGAAAAGGAGTTCATCAAGGCTGTATATTGTCACCCTGCTTATTTAACTTATATGCAGAGTACATCATGAGAAACGTTGGACTGGAAGAAGCACAGCTGGAATCAAGATTGCTGGGAGAAATATTAATAACCTCAGATACGCAGATGACACCACCCTTATGGCAGAAAGTGAAGAGGAACTAAAAAGCCTCTTGATGAAAGTGAAAGAGGAGAGTGAAAAAGTTGGCTTAAAGCTCAACATTCAGAAGACGAAGATCATGGCATCTAGTCCCATCACTTCATGGCAAATAGATGGGGAAAGAGTGGAAACAGTGTCAGACTTTATTTTTTTGGGCTCCAAAATCACTGCAGATGGTGACTGCAGCCATGAAATTAAAAGACACTTACTCCTTGGAAGGAAAGTTATGACCAACCTAGATAGCATATTCAAAATCAAAGACATTACTTTGCCAGCAAAGGTCTGTCTAGTCAAGGCTATGGTTTTTCCAGTGGTCATATATGGACGTGAAAGTTGGACTGTGAAGAAAGCTAAGTGCCGAAGAATTGATGCTTTTGAACTGTGGTGTTGGAGAAGACTCTTGAGAGTCCCTTGGACTGCAAGGAGATCCAACCAGTCCATTCTGAAGGAGATGAGCCCTGGGATTTCTTTGGAAGGACTGATGCTAAGGCTGAAACTCTGAGTGAACTCCGGGAGTTGGTAATGGACAGGGAGGCCTGGCGTGCTACAATTCATGGCATGGCAAAGAGTCAGACACGACTGAGCAACTGAACTGAACTGATAGAGCTTCTCCATCTTTGGCTACAAAGAATATAATTAATCTGATTTCGGTGTTGACCATCTGGTGATGTCCATGTGTAGAGTCTTCTCTTGTGTTGTTGGAAGAGGGTGTTTGCTATGACCAGTGCATTCTCTTGGCAAAACTCTATTAGCCTTTGCCCTGCTTCATTCCATATCCCAAGGCCAAATTTGCCTGTTACCCCAGGTGTTTCTTGACTTCCTACTTTTGCATTCCAGTCCCCTATAATGAAAATGACATCTTTTTTGGGTGTTAGATCTATCAGATCAGATCAAATCAGTCGCTCAGTTGTGTCCGACTCTTTGAAACCCCATGAATCGCAGCATGTCAGGCCTCCCTGTCCATCACTGACTCCCAGAGTTAGCTCAGACTCACAGATCGAGTCAGTGATGCCATCCAGCCATCTCATCCTCTGTCGTCCCCTTCTCCTCTTGCCCCCAATCCCTCCCAGCATCAGAGTCTTTTCCAATGAGTCAACTCTTCGCATGAGGTGGCCAAAGTACTGGAGTTTCAGCCTTAGCATCAGTCCTTCCAAAGAAATCCCAGGGCTCATCTCCTTCAGAATGGACTGGTTGGATCTCCTTGCAGTCCAAGGGACTCTCAAGAGTCTTCTCCCACACCACAGTTCAAAAGCATCAATTCTTCGGCGCTCAGCCTTCTTCACAGTCCAACTCTTACATCCATACATGACCACAGGAAAAACTATAGCCTTGACTAGACGAACCTTTGTTGGCAAGGTAATGTCTCTGCTTTTGAATATGCTATCTAGGTTGGTCATAACTTTCCTTCCAAGGAGTAAGTGTCTTTTAATTTCATGGCTGCAGTCACCATCTGCAGTGATTTTGGAGCCCAGAAAAATAAAGTCTGACACTGTTTCCACTGTTTCCTCATCTATTTCCCATGAAGTGATGGGACCAGATGCCATGATCTTCGTCTTCTGAATGTTGAGCTTTAAGCCAACTTTTTCACTCTCCTCTTTCACTTTCATCAAGAGGCTTTTTAGTTCCTCTTCACTTTCTGCCATAAGGGTGGTGTCATCTGCGTATCTGAGGTTATTGATATTTTTCCCGGCAATCTTGATTCCAGCTTGTGTTTCTTCCAGTCCAGCGTTTCTCATGATGTACTCTGCATATAAGTTAAATAAACAGGGTGACAATATACAGCCTTGACGAACTCCTTTTCCTATTTGGAACCAGTCTGTTGTTCCATGTCCAGTTCTAACTGTTGCTTCCTGACCTGCATACAAATTCCTCACGAGGCAGATCAGGTGGTCTGGTATTCCCATCTCTTGAAGAATTTTCCACAGTTTGTTGTGATCCACACAGTCAAAGGCTTTGGCATAGTCAGTGAATCAGAAGTAGATTTTTTATTTGGAATTCCCTTGCTTTTTTGATGATCCAGAGGATGTTGGCAATTTGATCTCTGGTTCCTCTGCCTTTTCTAAAACCAGCTTGAACCTCAGCAAGTTCATGGTTCACATATTGCTGAAGCCTGGCTTGGAGAATTTTGAGCATTACTTTACTAGCGTGTGAAATGAGTGCAATTGTGCGGTAGTTTGAGCATTCTTTGGCATTGCCTTTCTTCATATATACCTATAAATATTTTATTCTAGAAGTTTTCCCCCCATATTTAAGTCATTTGTTCACCAGGCTTTACTTGTGTGCTTGATCAGAAGCGGAATCAAATTTTATTTTTTCCATCAAAATAATCTATTAATTGACTAGACCATCCTTTTCGTATTGATTTACAATGCAACCTCTGCCAAGTATAAAGTTTCCATATTCGTGTGGGAATATAAAGTGTCCATATTTGTTTCTGGGTTCACTCTTCTGTTCCACTGGTTCACGTTTCTACCTTGCACCCACATCGCACTATCTTAATTACACTGACCGTATATTAAGCATTGCTTCCCTTGTGGCTCAGATGGTGAAGAATCCACCTGCAGTGAGGGAGACCTGGGTTCAATCCCTGGGTTGGGAAGATCCCCTGGAGAAGGGAAAGGCTACCCACTCTGGTATTCTGGTCTGGAGAATTCCATGGACTGTATAGTCCATGGGTTGCAGAATCACTCTTAACACCTGTCAGGACAAAGGTCACTAACTTCAAAATTGTCTTGGTTGTTCTTGCTCTCTCATATGTATTTTTAGAATCCATTTGTCAAGTGCAGTGAAAAACCCTTTTGGAGACTTTGACTGGATTGAATTGAGTTTAGAAATTAATTTGGAAGAAACTGACATATTTATGATGTTGAATCTTACCATCTCCAAACACAGGTTATCTCTCCTTTGCCATGTCCTTCTTTAATGGATTTTTAATAAAGTTTCACTGATTGCTACATAAAGCAACTAGTAAATCTTTTTGCTAAATTTATTTTTGCTTACTTATTTTTGTTGCTAGTATAAATGGAATCTTTCTTAAATTACTTTTTCTAGCTCTGTGGTGCCAGGATGTAGAACGCATTTTATTTTCGCTGATTGATCCTATATGCAGCAATCATGGGCAAACTCTCTTAGTTCTAATAATTTGTCTGTAGAGTCTCTTGGGTTTTCTATGTAGATAATTTTGTTTCTTCCTGTTCAATCTTTACTTCATTTCTTTTTTCTTTTATTACTGTGTGACTAGAGCCTTCAATTCAATATTTAAGACAGGAATAGCAGATTTTCTGCTCTACTGATGCAATTTATTTTCAGGTTAAAAGTCTATTTGGATTTTGTATTGTTTTTTTCTTTCTTTATGTTCTGTTTTACACATTTTCTATAATTGGTAGGCATTCCATTCATTTTTCCTTTTATTGTCTTTCGAAAAAAATTCAAGAGCCTAGAAAAGTTAAAATAACAATCCAGGAAGTACCCTTGGGCCTTCTCACCTGGATTCACCAGTTGTTTTGTTGAACTGGCTCCATCTCTCTCTGTAGAGATACCACACACGCTCATGTGCACACACACACACACACCACTTTTCTTTTACTGATTATTTTCATAAAATGTGTGTTAGATATTTTCACTGAAAACCAATTGAAAAATTATTGACATGAATTAAAGATGTAAATATTGCAACTATGTCAATTTTCCCCAAATTTATCCAAAGACAGTTAAAAAGTGTTTAACTCTGTTATCAGGAAATGCAAAATAAAATGCAATAAGAAACTATAACTCACTTATCAGAATGACCAAAGTTTAAAAGATAGACGATATCTACCAGAGTAAAAAGAACATTTTTATATTGCTGGTGGAATAAATTGGTAGAACTACTATGGAAAACCGGAAGTATCTACTGAAGTGGGACATGCACTCAAATTCACACACAAACACACGTGCACACACATACACACACACTTCCCTTTTACCAAACCAACTAAGAGTGAGCTGTAACCATCATGGTGGAGTGAAAAAAAGTCAGTCAGTCACTCAGTCATGTCTGACTCTGCCACCGCATGAACTGCGGCCTGTATTCAACCCTGAACACTTAAGCGTGCATCTCCCAAGAATCTTCCTATTCAGCCTCATCACTATTACCACACTTAAGAACTTCAGTGTTATATCAGTAACTTCATCCAACATTCAGTCCATATACTGCTTCTGCTGCTGCTAACTCGCTTCAGTCGTGTCTGACTGTGCGACCCCATAGACAGCAGCCCACTAGGCTCCTCTGTCCCTGGGATTCTCCAGGCAAGAACACTGGAGTGGGTTGCCATTTCCTTCTCCAATGCATGAAAGTGAAAAGTGAAAGGGAAGTCGCTCAGTCGTGCCTGACTCTTAGCGACCCCATGGACTGCAGCCTACCAGGCTCCTCTGTCCATGGGATTTTCCAGGCAAGAGTACTGGAGTGGGATGCCATTGCCTTCTCCGCAGTCCATATACAAACTTCTCCAATTATCCTCATAACTTTTTAAAAATCTGAAATTCAGTCAAATTTCCCCCATTTGGTTTGCCTATGTATCTCTAGTCTCGCTGAATCTAGAGCTGTTTTCCTAACTCCCCCGGTTCTTATTTGATTTGTTTCAGTGATCATCATGCTGTGAACTTCATCCAAGCTATTGCACCTAGCAAGAACTCATTTATTCTTTCGGCTGTGTGATATTCCAGTGAGTGAATGCTCCACAAATTATTTACCCATTTACATGGTGGGCATTTGGGTAGTTTCTGGTATTTTCCTGTTGTTATTAGCATTGCTAGTAATATGCTTGTACATGTCTCTTGGTGAACATGCACATTTACCCAGGAAGGAATTTGGGGGTCTTTGGATGGGTGCATAACTGACCCCATCTTGGGTCCTTAGTTTCTCCTGGCTTTGTGCTGACCCTACCTGGGACTGTATTGTGCAGTAAATCACTTCTCTGCTGTCAACAGCTTTGTAGCTAATAGATATTCTTTAATAATCACTAAGACTAGATGGCTTCTATGCTCGGTTAGTCCCCAGTGATGAAAACCTTCCCTGATGTATTGTCAGCACCCGGGAGACTCGTTACCCATTTGTAAATCTTGACTTGGGAATGCACGCTCTGTTTCCAAGCACCTACCAGTGTGAAAGCTAAAGCTCCAATACTTGGCCACTTGATGAAAAGAGCCGATTCATAGGAAAAGACCCTGATGCTGGGAATGACTGAGGGCAGGAGGAGAAGGGGGTGACAGAGGATAAGATGGTTAGATAGCATCACCAGCTCAGAGGACATGAGTTTGAACTAATTCCAGGTGATAGGGGAGGAGGACCGAGAGCCCTGGTGTGCTGTAGTCCATGAAGTCACAAAGACTCAGACACGACTTAGTCACTGAAAAATAACAAAAACAACCCTTATACCCTTGGTTAACTATAAAACTGCCCCAGCAGCCCTTTGACAGTATGGAGTGCAGGTGAACTGCTGCCTGCCCGATCCAGATTCCACTATGTGAGTTACCCTATAATAAACTGATCTGTTGACTCTATGGAGCTGCCTGCCTCCTTTTTCTATTTCAAGATGTCTTCTCAGTTGGGTGAACATTTTTCCTTCAATCCATCTTCCAACATCCATCATTAAGTATAATGTTCTCTGTAGATTTTTTTTGTAGCTACCTTCTATCAAATTGAGAAGTTCTTTCTATGCCTAGGTTGCTAAGAGGTTTATTTTTTTAATTGTGATTGAGTATGAATTTTTATTAAATGATTTTTCATGTATCTATCAAGGAGGTAATATTAACTTTTCACCACTGATCTATCAATATGACAAATTACGTGATCAGTTTTGAGATGTTAAGGTAATCTCGCATACCTGGAATCAATCTCTCTTGTCTAAGTGCTGTCTTTCTTATATCTTGCTGTATTTGATTTACTATTTCAAATAAGTCAAAGAAATATTATTTTTTACTATTTCAGGTAAATACTATGTTTCTGTAGGTATGCTTACACGTAAGAATTATGTTACAGAACTAGAGCTTTTTACGTTTATCTTTATGTTTTGATTCTGCTGGGTCTCCGCTATGAGTGGGCTCTCTCTGGCTGTGGTGAGTGCGCTCCTCTTTGCTGCGCGTGGACTCCTCAGCGTGGTAGTCCTGGCACACAGGCTCCGTGGTTTACGTTTATCTTTATGTTCTGATTCTGCTGGGTCTCCGCTATGAGTGGGCTCTCTCTGGCTGTGGTGAGCGCGCTGCTCTTCGCTGCGCGTGGACTCCTCAGCGTGGTGGTCCTGGCACACAGGCTCCGTGGTTTCTGTGCACGGACTCAGCTGCTCTGCGGCATGTGGTATCTTCCCAGACCAGGGATCCTCTCCGCACTGGCAGGTGGATTCTTATCCACTGTGCCACCAGGGAAGTCTCCAATTATTTTTAAAGTTCTATCAACCGTATTTTCTACATTTTAAAGTTAAGGTACTGGGGACACAGAGATTGAAGGCTGTAATACCATCCTCATGTATTTACCCCTTCATCCTTACGTAATGTCCCTCTATCTGGAAATGCTTCTCGTTGTACACTTTCTTTGACATATAGCATTTAAGGTATATAGTCACATGGGTTTTTATCTGGTTCAAATTTGCGTACTGTGGCATTTTCCATTCTTTTCATTTAAACTTTCTGTGTTTAAGGTGGGTTCTAATTCACATACTTTCTGCAGAATTTGACTTCACATGGGGGTCTCTAATGTGACTTCCCTACTGCTTAGGTCTCAGGTTCTGTGTCCTGCCCTTGGCACCTCCTGGACTGTTAAAACTCAGGCTTTAGTCATCAGGAATAAAAAGATGTCTTCTACAAAATTATTTTTAATTCACTTCATTGAATGAGGTAGCGTTGACATTTAAATAGCTGTACATATTTAATGTATACAACTTGATTAGTTTGAAAATAAGTTCACATCTGAGAAACCATCATCACAATCTATGCCATAAACATATCCATCATTGTTGAACGTTTCCTTCTACCCTCTATATTATTAAATCTTTGTGATAAGAACACAACATTAGATATACCAAACTTTTAAATATACAGTACAGTATTGCTAACTATTGGGCTTCCCTTGTGGCTCAGTGGTAAAGAATCCGCCTGCCAATGCAGGAAACTTGGGTTCGATTCCTGGGTTGGGAAGATCCCCTGGAGAAGGAAATGGCAAACTACTCCAGTATTCTTGCCTGGGAAATCCCATGGACAAAGGAGCCTGGTGAGCTACAGTCCATGGGATCGCAAAGAATTGGATATGACTTAAGGATTAAACAACAACAACTCTGCTAACTATAGACATTATAGAGTGTATAGATTTCTAGGGCTTATTCACTGTGTATAACTGAAACTTTATACCCTTTGACTAATAACCCCACTCCACTCCCAGCCCCTGGCAACCTCCGTGATAGTGTTTGCTTCTATGAGTTTGACCATTTTAGATTCTCCATGTAAGTAGCATCTTAAAGTTTTTGTCCTTCTGTGTCTTATTTCACTTAACATAATGCCCTCCAGGTTTATTCATGTTGTCATAAGTGGCAGGATTTCCCACTTTTTAAAGGCTGAATAGCATTCCACTGTATGTGGGTACCACATTTTCTTTACCTCTTTGTGTGTTGATGGACCTTAGGTGGCCTCCATGACTTGGCAATTGTGAACAATGCTGCAATGAACATGAAGTGCAGGCATCTCTTTAAAATCCTGACTTTATTTCTTGTGGATTTATACCCAGATGTGGGATTGTTGGATCATAGCATAGATCTGTTAGGTAGTTAGAATAGGAAAAAAGGAGTCCAGAATGGCAGTGGCTAAACGACACAGAAGGGGAAAGCCCAAGAAAATAGAACAAAGGAAGGGTCAGAGGACGGGAGTGAGGACCTTGGGTAAAACAACCTTCCTGGCTAGCCCAATTTACACAGGGCAGGCTCAGGGGGAGGAGAAAAGAACTTAAAAAGAGGAGCCAAAACTGGGCCAGAGGCTTCTCCTCTCTTCACGTCTTTTGGGTTGGCCAGCCCTCACGCCTCAAGGATGTATTTTCCTTTCTTTCTAAATAAAACTGAGCTGTAACACTGGTCTGTCCGAGGAAATTATGTGGGGCTGTAATACTGGTCCATCCATTGCTTCAAATTTTTGTTGTGACAAGACAAAACCGAGGAAATTGCAAACTCCCCCAACAGTTCTATTCATTTTTAAGAAGGCTTTAAGTAAATACTGACTCCAGCACTTGCTTCCTCTCTGGTTTGCATTTTCTTATTGTTTCTGCCCTCTCGTTGCTTCCCTGACTTCACTGCCAGCTCAGTCATGATTTTAAAAGTATTTTACTTATATTCGCATACATTCTTAGGTCTTTGAGTATTGACAAAGGTTCCTCTGAACACTTGTTCCAAAATATTTCTGAAAATGAAAATCTCTTCTTCACCTACTCACCAATAGGGCTGTTTGTCCAATATGTATGAGATCTTTTAAAGTACCATTTTATTTAGAAATACATCCTTCTAGCATAGTATTCATCTTTCAGCTTTGTTAGTAGCATCATTTTTTTCTAACACACCGGCTTTGGGTTCCCTGCATCATACATGGAACTCCCATTGTCTACTTTACATATGGTAACGTATATGTTTCAGTGCTATTCTCTTGTATCAGCCCACACTGTCCTTCCCCAAGTAGCATCATTTTTATGGAGAAAAATCGAACACTAATAAAATTAAATCTGTTCCTCTTTTTCTTTATGGCTTCTGGGTGTCATACCTCACCCAGTTAAGCATTTCCCACACCTACATTTTATTTTAATTTTCTAAAGTTTAAGCTGTTACATTAAGCTATTAATTCATCTGGAATTTATTATTATAGACAATGTATAGAAAGGATTTAACTGTATTCAATCCAGGTAGATTGCTAGTTATACTGGCACCATTTAGTAAATAAACTATGCAATACGTTGAGTTGAAATGCCACCTTTATTATACATTACATTCTCACATATACTTGGATCTATTTTGGGCTTTTGTATTGTGAGCCAATGGTGCATTTGTGTCTTTTGGTGTCAAAATCAGACTTATATTCATTGCAGTGCCCTTAGTTTTGAAGTTTTAGTATTTCGTATGGCAAGTTCCTTCTCAAAGTAATAGCGAGATTACTTTTCAAAATTATTCTTGGCAATTATTGAATGTTTATTCTTCCATCTAAAATTTTAAATTGTTTTCTCTGTCCCAGGGAATTACATTTTTTCGTTATATTTTCTATTAATTTAGGAAGCATTTTTCTTTCCTTGCCTTTCTTCAAGAAGTTTTTTTTTCTGCCATACACATAGAGTTGAAATTGCAGCATTTGCTCTGTACATGAAACATGCTGACTCTTTTATATGTCATTCCATTTCATTCTCACCATAATCTCTGTGAAAGAATTATTAATATCCACATTTTAGAGTAAGAAAAAGAAGGACAGAGAAAGGCAATAATGTGCCCAGGATCATTAGTGAAGAGTGAGCAGGGGTCCCACCCCCGAAATTTTATGTATCATTCTCCCAAGGGGACCTGGGCATCTAAGAGTTCATTTCCAGTGGTTCCTAGGCCCCCATTTGCTTATTAGAGCATTTGGATTAGTAAATAAGAAATAGTCAAAAATCCACTTTGTGTAGAATAAGATTTGCTCTTGGAACATTGATATCATCTCATAGCCTGGACCAACTGTCTGCCAGGGTCTAGGCATTTATTCATTCTTTCTGCCACTTACCCAGCAGTCATGTGAAGAGCTGCCTAGTACACGCGACTGCCGACCTTCATATGTCACTGTTGTGGGCACTGTCACATGTCTTCATATGTCACTGTTATCAACACTGTCTGAGACCAAAGAATGAGGCTTTGCCCCAGTGAACTTTCACTATATTTGAGGAGTTGTAAATTGAGAGCTAAAGAGTGAAGCACAGACTAAAACAGCCAACACAGGACTACCCTCTGTGCTTCCATTGAGTCCTCAGGGCCAATGCCTGGCAGGTATAACATTTTGGAGGATGAAGGAATGAACCAAATCTACAACACAGGAGGCTAAGGAGCAAAGGGAATAAAAAGGGTCTATTTTCTGTCAATGTAAAACAGTTCTCTCAACTGGAAGAAACCCAGTTAGGAACACACCCAACTGAGATCAGTTCTGTAGAAATCATCTTTGAAATAATGGAGTGGCCTTCTATACCAATGTTATGATGAAGATGAAAGAAAGTGATGGTCTCTGGGCAGAAACAAAAGCTGCACTCTCTCTCTCATTACCTTGTCCAGATTCCTGCCTGAGAAGAGGACACTGCTGTGTGCTGGGATCCCAGGATAGGAACTGGGGACATGTGGGCTGGTTCCTGCCCTCCTCCAGCAAGTTTGGGTTTCCTCTTCAACATACTGGATGGTTCTGCTCTGGGGTCAGCACCAATGTTTGTTCTGGTTTATCACCTGCCCACTTGACTTATAATGAGTTTATTTTTATAATGAGATAGTATCGTCTAACTTAGGACTATTTTTTCAAAAGTATGATGAGTTTAAAGCTTACAGCAAATTTAGCAATCATCTCATAGTTTCACAAATTAATCCATTGCAAATTATACACTTTAAGATCTTAGTTGATTTTCCACAAAAAAAATGAAAGAGGATGTTCTATGGTCAATAAGTTTGGAAATGTCAGATTGAAGAAAATTGAAGAGGCTAGGGCTCTTAACACCATTATGTGCATTTGAATTGTGCAGAGGGGGCTACAGTCAAAACTACTTATTCAACCTGGGAAATTTTTCCTGTCAGTTTCACTATCTTCTTGGGATACGGTGTTCCAAAGGAAACTGGTCCAGTTCAGTCCTCTTCACAGATACAAGATCTGAGCCTAAGAGCAGGGAATAATTTGCTCAAGACTTTCTGTCCATGGGTGGCCAATTCTGGACTCCTGACCCTCAATCTGGGACTCTCTCAATGAAATCAACCATCCTATCTGATCCAGAGTGGGCTAAATGGTGGACAGAGTTGGCATCTTGGTTTTATGTGAACTAAATAGAAAATCAGGATGACTTTTCAAAATAGAGCAATCCAGAGAAGAAAGGAGGGATCTGCTAGGTTGGATGGTGGGGGTGGGGGCCATGGGTTCACCTCCTCTTTGTGTCAACTCCCCCCCTCAAGAACCCTTTGTGACGGCACAATAGTTCTTTGATGCAGCCCTAGAACTCAGCTCTCCAGTACATTCTCAAGGCCCAGCTGCCTGAGGCTGGTGAAAGACTCTTCTGAGCAGGCTAGTGTCCCATGGCTGAGCCCAAGCCTGGCTTCTTGGAGAATTGATTCTATCTTCTACTTCCTGTGTGGTGGGGGTTCCTCCATCTGTTTCTCTGCTTTCTATAAAGGAATCAATCTTTGCTAGTATTGAAGAAAAATGGAGGTACAGGTCACATAAGGAAATCTGATATTTTTATGGGCAGGGCAGAGATTAGAGGAGGGACTAGGGCTCTCCCATCCATGGCTCACAGGCTGAGTGTGGCAGGGAGCCTCCACAACAACTCAAGTAGGATGATTCAGTAGCCGTGGATTGGATTCTTGAGAGAGTCTGGAATAGAGTCCCCTAGTCATCAGTGAACCTTGTGCATTGGTTGACTTTCCTTCTCAGTATCTCTAGATACAGTCTTTCCTTTGTGTTAGGGTTGATCTGGAGAGCAGTCTTTAGCTTCGAAAAGCCTCCGATCAGACCTTCTGGCAAAGTTCCTGGAGAGGTGGCTCACAGGAGAAGAATCTGGAGACCATCCATGCTGTCCAAGCAAGGGACTGAAGGAGGGTGGAGCTAGGCAGTGCGTCTCGCCACTGGGTGGCGCTGTGAGCTGCCGCGGTTGATTCGGGAGGACACGTCTCAGGCTTCCCCTTCCGGGATGACTTCCGGTCTGCATCACAGGAGAGACTGCCAGTGAACATGACTCAGCACTGTACCTGAGGGCCTCACTATCAACCCCGTCATCACTGATCATCTTATGCTGTATGCGAATTCCTGGGGCTCTCCAGGTCTAATCGAAAGGAACATTCCTCTGGGCCTCCTTTGCTCCTGCAGCTTCATCAGCTTGCCTGGAAGAAGCCAAGGTGGCCCGGGGGCCCCTTTGTCTTAGGGAAAGGTGGGTCATTGCTCCACCTTCTTTCCTGATCCAATCTTCCCAGCAGATGACACGGAAGGAGAACCTCTAGAGAAGGGGATGTGGAAGAGAGCCTTAGGATGAGGCCTAGAAGGGCCCTGAGAAGTCAGGGATATGACTCCTGACAAGCCCTCCTTGTCCCCATTCTGGCCACACAGCTGTGTATCCATCTTGCAGCCCCAGGGACAAGCCCCT
Source organism: Bison bison bison (assembly GCF_000754665.1). Taxonomy (NCBI): domain Eukaryota; kingdom Metazoa; phylum Chordata; class Mammalia; order Artiodactyla; family Bovidae; genus Bison; species Bison bison. The sequence goes on from NW_011494750.1 coordinate 394,665, forward strand.
TTGTGAGGGCAGCTTTCTGCAACGGCTGTGGCAAGATCACTGTTGTGGGGCATGTGGCAGAGTGTCCTGCTGCCCTCTGGGGGCCTCCTGATGGGGCTACTCCCACTGTGTCCCAGCTCCTCTGCGTTTGCCTTTGCCAACGCTGGCTTCTTCATCCTTGGCCTCCATTTTCTCCTGGAGCCCGAGGAGCCCTTCACGTAGCCTTTGTTCTCACTCGGCCAAAGTCCTCACTCACTCACTGGCTCCTCTCTTCTACCAGCACACTTCTACCTCTGGACCCCACATTCTTCACCTCTACACCTTGACTTTGTTGTCAAAAGCCAACCGCAGGTGCACACTTGGCCCCTAGAGCTTAAGCCCCACCCAGGCCCCCCGCCCACCTTCTCAGTTGATCCTCCAACTGCCCTCAGGAGGGTCTCAACCTCTCACCAAATCCTGCATGGAGCTGACTGATTTCATTTGCCTGTCATCACCCACCACCAACTTTCTCCCCAACTGCCAGGCCCCACTTTTTGCCAGGCTGATCTGATGCCATCTTCTCTGTCCCAACAATCCCAGGCAGGGACCACTCATGTCTTTTGTTATTAGCTTTATTTTATTATTTTCTCCAGTCTTGATGTTCTAGTATCTTGAGTCCTCAACGGCCAGGAAGAAATTACCCCTCCAAAGGGTGACCAGTTCTTCAGTTCAGTTCAGTTCAGTCACTCAGTTGTGTCCTACTCTTTGTGATCCCATGAATTGCAGCATGCCAGCCCTTCCTGTCCATCACCAACTCCCAGAGCTCACCCAAACTCTCATCCATCTAGTCGGTGATGCCATCCAGCCATCTCATCCTCTGTCGTCCCCTTCTCCTCCTGCCCCCAATTCCTCCCAGCATCAGAGTCTTTTCCAGTGAGTCAACCCTTCGCATGAGTACTGGAGTTTCACCTTTAGCATCATTCCTTCCAAAGAACACCCAGGGCTGATCTCCTTTAGAATGGACTGGTTGGATCTCCTTGCACTCCAAGGGACTCTCAAGAGTCTTCTCCAACACCACAGTTCAAAAGCATCAATTCTTCGGCACTCAGCTTTCTTCACAGTCCAACTCTCGCATCCATACATGATCACTGGAAAAACCATAGCCTTGACTAGACGGACCTTTGTTGGCAAAGTAATTTCTCTGCTTTTGAATATGCTATCTAGGTTAGTCATAACTTTCCTTCCAGGGAGTAAGCGTCTTTTAATTTCATGGCTGCAGTCACCATCTGCAGTGATTTTGGAGCCCAGAAAAATAAAGTCTGACACTGCACTGTTTCCGCATCTATTTCCCATGAAGTGATGGGACCAGATGCCATGGTCTTAGTTTTCTGAATGTCTTAGACACAGCAAATGACTTGCCTGTCAGGGTCATGTTTCTTTCATTTGCACCTGCTCAAATGTCTTATTCTTTAAATACTTTTTCATAATGCAGTCACCAAGAAAAAGACAAAAAAAAAAAGAAAACTAAAAACACTCATGGGCTTGTCAAAGTGAGAGGATCCAGTGGACCCAACCCCAAGACAGGCTTACCCAGTATGTCTTCTCTCCCGAAACTTTGTACAGCTGTAGGGATGGGTAGGGTTACATAAGAAACATGAGAACACTTTGTTGACAGTGAGAAATTTAGAGTATGCAATACTTCTTGGAATTCGATGTTAATAATATCGAGTTGACACAAGAGTTAGCAAATTTACTTGGTCATAGTTTTGAAACCAATAAGCTCTTGTTTCAAAGCCATATCATTCCTCTAAAAGATGTGAACCAGTTGTGTCCACATCAGTCAGTCTAGTTCAGTCGCTCAGTCATGTCCGACTTTGCAACCCCATGGACTGCAGCATGCCAGGCCTCCCTGTCCATCACCAACTCCCAGAGTTTGCTCAAACTCGTGTCCATTGAGTCATTGATGCCATCCAACCATCTCATCCTCTGTCATTTCCTTCTCCTCCCACCTTCAATCTTTCCCAGCATCAGGGTCTTTCTGATGAGTCAGTTCTTCACATCAGGTGGCCAAAGTATTGGAGTTTCAGCTTCAGCATCAGTCCTTCCAAAGAATATTCAGGACTGATTTCCTTTAGGATGGACTGGTTGGATCTCCTTGCATATAACAAGGGAAAAATCTTTGAAGTACTCGTTTCAATTATTGGGGAAAAAATTTTGGTGGTAAAATAAATATAATGGAACTTACCATTCTAACGATTTAAAAAGTATGCAGTTGGGTGGCATTAAGTACATTCACAACGTGGTAAAAACTTCACAACTTGGTTCTAGAACTTATTTCTATTTTCCCTGAAAGGAAACCTCACATCCATTAAGCAGTGACTCCCCACTGCTCCCACCCCTACAACCCAGCATCTGGCACCTACTCATCTGTCTTCTGTCTCTAGAGACTTTCTTATTCTGGATATTTCATGTAAGTGGAATTATCAATTGTTGGGCCTTTTGTGTTTGGCTTCTTTCACTTGGCACAATGCTTTCAGTGTTACTCCATGTTGCCCACCCCCCCCCCCGTATTAGTACTTCGTTCCTGTTTATGGGTGAACAATCAATTTTCCATTGTTTGGATAGCCTACATTTCTAGTCATTCATAGGATATTTGGGTGGTTTCCATCTATTTGCTATTGTGAGTAACACTGCTATGAAATTTGTATACAGATTTTGTTTGAACACCTGTGCTGAAGAGGCCATTTTTTCTCCCATTAGTCTTGGCACTCTCGTGGAACATCAGTTTACCATATATGTATTAGTTTATTTCTAGACTTCAAATTCTATCTCATTAATCTATATGTCTATCCTTATGTAAGTACCATACTGCTTTTATTATTCAAATTCTGCAGTAAGTTTTGAAATCAAGAAGTATGAGTCCTCCAGCTCCTTTTTTTTTTTTTTTTTAGTATTACTGGGGGCCCTTGCAAGTCCATATGAATTTTAGGATAAGGTTTTCCATTTCTGCCAAAAATGCACCCAGGATTTTTGAAAGGAATTTCAGTGAATCTGTAGATCAGTTGGGATGATTTCTATCTTAATGATATTAATTCTTTCGATCCATAGACACATTGTTTTTCCATTTATTTATATTTCCTTTAATATCTTTCAGCATTTTTTTTTCATTTTTGATGTATAGTAAAGTAAGTAAGTAAAAAGTCACTCAGTCATGTCCGACTCTTTGCGACTCTGTGGACTATAGCCTTTCAGGCTCCCCTGTCCCTGGGATTCTCCAGGCAAGAACACTGGAGTGGGTTGCCATTTCCTTCTCCAATGCATGAAAGTGAAAAGTGAAAGTGAAGTTGCTCAGTCATGTCTGACTCTTAGCAACCCCATGGACTGCAGCCTACTAGGCTCCTCCATCCATGGGATTTTCCAGGCAAGAGTACTGGAGTGGGTGCCATTGCCTTCTCCATTTTGATGTATAAATCTTCCCAAAAATAGATGAGGGAACATTTTAACTCATTACATGAGGCCAACATTATCCTGATATCAAAGCAATCAAATGCATCACACACACACAAAAAACTACAGATCAATATCCCTTATGAATAGAGATGCAAAATTCTCAACAAAATAGCAAACCAAATCCAACAGCATATTAAAAGGACTACATATCATGACCAAATGAGATTTATCCCAGCAATTCCAAGATGATTTAACATATTAAAATCAATATGATACACCATATTGATAGAATAAAGAGAACAACTACATGAATTAATGCCAAAAAGCATTTGATAAAATCAAACACAAAATGCCAAAGACTATTCAAATTACTGTGCAATTGCACTCATTTCACACACTAGCAAGATTATGCTCAAAATCTTTTAAGCTAGGCTTCAACAGTATGTGAACCAAGAACTTCTAGATGTACAAGATGGATTTAGAAAAGAGGAACCAGAGATCAAATTGCCAGCATACGCTGGATTATAGAAAAAGCAAAGGAATTCCAAAAAAAAAATCATCTTCTGCTTCATTGACTATATTAAAGCCTTTGACTGTGTGGATCACAACAAACTGTGGAAAATTCTTAAAGAGATGGGAATAACAGACCACATTACCTGCCTCCTGAGAAACCTGTATGCAGGACAAGAAGCAGCAAAACTGGACATGGAACAACAGACTGATTCAAAATTGGGAAAGGAGTATGTCAAGGCTGTATATTGTCACCCTGCTTATTTAACTTATATGCAAAGTACATCATGCAAAATGCTGGGCTGGATGACTCACAAGCTGGAATCAAGGTTTCTGGGAGAAATAGCAACAACCAGATATGAAGATGATACCACTCTAATGGCAGAAGGTAAAGAGTACCTAAAGAGTCTTGATGGAGGTGAAAAAAGAGAGTGAAAAATCTGACTTAAAAGTCAACATTCAAAAGCTAAGATCACAGCATCCGGTCCAGTCAATTCATGGCAAATAGATGGGGAAAAAGGAAAAGTGGAAACAGTGTTAAATTTCATATTTTTTTGGCTCCAAAATCAATGCAGTGACAGAAAGGAAATTAAAAGACATTTGCTCCTTGGAAGAAAAGCTATAACAACCCTAGACAGTGCATTAAAAAGCAGAGACATCACATTGCTGACAAAGGTCTGTACAGTCAAAGCTATGGTTCCAGTAGCCATGTATAGTGTGAGAGTTGGACCATACAGAAAGAAAACTGAGGGCCGAAGAATTGATGCTTTCAAACTGTGGTGCTGGAGAAGACTTTTAGAGTCCCTTGGACTGCAAGGAGATCAAACCAGTCAATCCTAAAGGAAATCAACCCTGAATATTCATTGGAAGGACTGATGCTGAAGCTGAAGCTCCAATACTTTGGCCACCTGATGGGAACAGCTGACTCATTGGAAAAGACCCTGATACTGGGAAAGACTGAGGGCAAGAGAAGAAGGGAACGACAGAGGATGAGATGGTTGGATGGCATCACTGACTCAATGGACATGAGTTTGAGCAAACTCAGGGAGATAATGAGGGACAGGAAAGCTTGGCATGCTGCAGTTCATGGGGTTGCAAAGAGTCAGACACGACTGAGTGACTGAACAACAACAATACAGCTTCCATAATAAAACACCCAACAGCCAGCAATAGGACTCCTCAACCTAATAAACAGCATTTATGAAAAACCCACAGCTAACATCATAATCAGCAGTGAAAGACTGAACGTTTTCCCCCTAAGATCAGGTACAAAGAAAGATGCCTGCTTCCACCAGTTTTTCAGTATTGTAGTGGAAACTGTAGCCAGAGCAATTCTACAAGAAAAATAAATAAAAGTCACTCTAATTGCAAAGAGAGAAGTAAAAGTTATCTGTGTTCTTTGGGGGGAGGTCTGTTAGTAGCAAGTGCTGTTTCGTGTTCTGTCTTTGTGGTTAAAAGATCATTTCACTGGTTGTACAACTCTAGGTTGATAGTTCTTCTTAGCACTTTTAAGACTATATCCTACTGTCTTCTAACTTCGTTAGGGATTGTAGTGGGGTCCGATGGCGGTGTAATTGTCTTTTCCCATGACGTGATTTTCTGTCTCCCCGGCTGCTTTAAGATATTGTTTACCATTCTGCAGGTTCGCTACCGCAGATCTAAGGGAGTGGCCATGAGGGTGATCTGTGCCTCTCAACTTCAAAAGAAAATAATTACACTGGGGCAAAAGGGCAGTTTTCCAGAAAAGAGAGCAACCACAGTCATTGTAAACCCAGGGAACACAAGAAACACTTCCTAAAATTATATTTGCCTCTTAACTCGAGAGTCTCCCTCCATCCAGGTGAGCAAACAGCTTCTAAAATGCAGCCCAGACCAGCTGAGGTTGGCCTCCGGGGGGTGAGGATCCCAGAAGCCGGTGTGGTAAGGAGAGTGGGGTGTGGACTTTGCTCTCTGTTGAGCTCTTTCATGCAGGGCTGGGGACACTGGGTAAATGTGCTCCACCAGCCCGGCGACAATGACACTATATTGACATCATCGCTACCTGAACGGCCCTCTGGTAATTGGTGGGGGCGGGGTGGGGTGGGGGCAGTCTCCAGGGGTGAAAGCAAGGTCACACCACAGACACAAAGCATTATGATTCTGACATCACCTCCAGAAGGTGCTCATGGGCGCCTGGCACAGAGGCCTTCCCCTGTGCATCCCACGTACTGTAGGGGCCTCCCTTCTGCTTCATTTCCAGCCCAGATACAAGTCTAGCTCAGAGCTCAAGTCCTCGTACTGTCCTGGATCTTTCCAGCACCCAAAAGTGCCTTGTCACGCATTATTCTTTGTTTTGGTAATGGTGGGAAAATCAACCATCGCCCTTTAGCGCCACCTGTACATCCACATATCACTGAGTCCCTAAAGGGTATTTCCTGCTATGACCCCATTTGAAAGCTGAGAACACTGAGGTTCCAGGCATGTGGCCCAGCAGGGTTGAAACCAGTAGAGCTATTCTTTCTGTTTCCGCCTCCACAGACCTCTCTGCCCTCCTCAGCCCCTGGCCCATTCTTTTTTCTCTATTTTTCCTTCAACCAGACAAACCCTTGACACTTGAACACACCTGATGATCCAACCAGTCCATCCTAAAGGAAATCAGTCCTGAATATTCATTGGAAGGACTGATCCAATATTTTGGCCACCTGATGTAAAGAACTGACTCATTTGAAAAGACCCTGGTGCTGGGAAAGATTGAAGGTGGGAGGAGAAGGGGACGATGGAGGATGATATGGTTGGATGGCGCCACTGACTCAGTGGACATGAGTTTGAGCAAGCTCCGGGAGTTGGTGATGGACAGGGAGGCCTGGCGTGCTGCAGTCCATGGGGTCACAGAGGGTCAGACTCGACTGAGTGACTGAACTGAACTGATCTGACCTGGCTCAGCCACGGAACTGACTCTGAGGGTAAAACTAGTGTCCTTTCTTTTCAGTGAAAGTCTACCTTGACCTTCCAACCTGATGCCTGACATTACCTAATGAGGCCAAGCTGGCTTTGGCCTGAAGCCAAACAGGATGATGCTACATCCTGATTGCTTTGCCGATTGTTTCTCCCCATTCTGCAAGTGGGCTGTTTTATAACCTGCACTCCTCAGACTCTGATCGGTGATCACCTTAAGCCTGATCTCAGTGAGGCAAATGAAGACTTTGTGATAATCGGTGGTTTCTGCCAAAAACCTGTCTATGACAGAGAGTTGGGGGAATCTGAAAGTGGAAACGAGTTTGGTCAAGTTGGGAAATGTAGCGTGGCAAGTCGGACTGGTAGCCCTAGAGACCTGAGGGAGAGGGTGACCGATATTACTATAGTTGGGTTTCTGTTCGTGGGCTGGACATGTTTCCACAGTTTAACTGCAGACACAGCCTCTAGATGCATGGCAGTAATAGCTCCTATCAATTGAATTCTTACAATGTTCCTGGCTTTGTGTTGAGCAGGTAACATGTATTTGTTGTTTGATTGTCGTGGGGTGAATGGAGGACCCCTCTGAACACATGTCCACATCCTTATCTCCAGAATCCGTGAATAGGACCAAATTTGGAAAAAGGACCTTTGCAGACATAATGGAGTTAAGGATCTCAGGATCATCTCTGATTAACCAGGTGGGCCCTATAGCCAATACCAAGAATCTTTATAGAAGACCCAGAGAGAGACAGGTGAGGAGGCCCACGAGAAGACAGGGACAGAGAGTGGAGTGAGACAGCCCAGACTCACCCAGGAGCTGGGAGAGACAAGGACTTTCCCCCAGAGCCTTCGGAAGGAGCGCGGCCATGCTGATGCCTTGATTTTGGACTTCTGGCCTCCAGAACTGTGAGAGAATACTTTTCTGTTATAAGCCACCCAGCTTATATGACATGCCCAAGGTCACAACCTGACTCTTGTGGGATTCCATTTATTTCCGTCAGAAAAATGAGGATGTTGGAATAAAAGGTTGAAACGTATTCCCCCAAGTTTCCCATAAATATGTGAATAAATTGAGGTTATAGCCACAGAGGCTGTAAGAGGCTTTAGCAACATGGCCTCTTGCTGCCCTCGAGTGGTCAGGATGGTGAATGTCACCACATTGTCTCTGTCGTTTCTAGCTCCGTGTGTGTGTGTGCCTGTGTGTGTGTACCTCTGTGTGTGTGTGTGTGCCTGCGTGAGTGTGTGTGTGCGTGTGAGTGTGTGTGTGCGTGTGAGTGTGTGTGTGCGTGTGCGTGTGTGTGAATCTCTCTCAGTTGTATCTGAGTCTTTGAGACCCCATGGAGTGTAAGCCCACCAGGCTTCTCTGTCCATGGAATTCTCTAGGCAAGAATACTGGAGTGTGTAGCCATTCTCTCTTCCAGGGAAACTTCTCCATCCAGGGATGAAACCCAGGTCTCCTGCATTGTAGGCAGATTCTTTACCATCTAAGCCACCAGGGAAGCCCAGCTCCACCAAGAACCAGTAAAAAGCTGTACACTATAGCAGAATGAAACTTAAGAAATGCCTCTGTGTGCTCTACCAAGGCTCGCCTACAAGAAGAGAGATTATGTCCACTTGATTAGGGCACACCCAGCCACGCAGCGCTGAGCCCTGAAGCAGGAGGGGAGGCGAGGTGCAGCAGGAGGGGCTGCTGGACTGGTCCCCCGCCTGCTTCTGGATAAACCTGGGCGTGGTGCAGCCCTCGTGGAGCTGCCCATTCCTCGTCTGTGAAATGAGCACAATACTTGCCTCACACTACGAGATGAAACGATGTAAAGTGCCTGGCATGTGGCAGGCCCTCAACAAAGGCTAATACTTGATACATTTTGTGTGAAAGAAATGCGATCACCTACATACAGGACAGGGGTTTCCCTGGTGGCTCGGTGGTAAAGAACTCACCTGCTAATGCAGGAGACACATGTTGGCTCCCTGGGTCAGGGAGATCCCTGGAGAAGGACATGGCAGCCCGCTCCAGTCTTCTTGCCTGGGAAACCCCATGCACAGAGGAGCCTGGCGGGCTACAGTCCATGGGGTCACAAAAGAGTCTAACGTGACTTAGCGACTAAACAACCACGACACAAAACAAAATGTCACAGCCTAGGAGAGAGCCATGAATGGTGTGTGAACGAGAAGGAGCAGGAGTGTCTTCTGGGGGAAATCCTGGACTTGTCAGAGCTCTGGGACCTGATTTATTAGCCCTGACACACACTCAGTCCGGGTCACTTCTCTGGACCTCAGCTTTGTCATCTGTGAAATGGAAAGTTGAAGAACAGAATCCAGTAACTGGAAACCCATGGACAGTGACTTAATCCAGTGACCAAATCTGTCCTGACACTTGTTTTCATGCAGCCCTTGAGCTAAAAATGATTTTTACAGTTTAAATGGCTGAAAAACAATCAAAAGAAGAACTGTTTTATAACATGTGAAAAAATATGAAATTCAAATATGTGCCTGAAAATCAAGTTCTGTTGGAATCTAGCCAAGCTCATTTTTTGTGTATTGTCCATGTTTCCTTTCTTGCTAAAACAGCAGAAATGAGGCATTGGCTTGAAAAGCTGAAAATATCTGACCCTTTACAGAAAAAGTTAGCCAACCTCCAACTTAACCAACAAAGCTATTTGAAGCTCAGAATGACAGCATTCTGGGTCTACATCTCAGCAGTTCTCT
>NW_011494750.1:404322-413530 GCF_000754665.1 Bison bison bison
CTTGACCTTTGCTTCTGGCCTCATGGTGCCAGCCTCAGTTCCATGAATCACGAGCTACACTCACTACAATAAGTAAGGAGCAGGGAGGAAAGCTCTCCTGCCATGCACTTTTATCCAGGAAGAGAATACTTCCCAGAAACCCTGTGTGTGTGTGTGTGTGTGTGTGTGTGTGTGTGGAGGGTGTGTTAGTTACTTAGTTGTGCCCATTTCTTTTCGACCCCATGGACTATAGCCTGCCAAGCTCCCCTGTCCATGCGATTCTCCAGGCAAGAATACTGGAGTGGGTAGCTGTTCCCTTCTCCAGAGGAACTTCCTGACCCAGGGATTGAACCCAGGTCTCCTGCATTACGAGCAGATTCTTTACCATCTGCGCCACCCGGGAAGCCCCTCCCAGAAGCCCTCCCAGTTGTTTATAAGAGGACAAGAGCATGGGAGAGCAGAGAGACTAACTGTAAGGACTCAAGTGACTGATGGGGATGGCCTGAACTGAGAGCATGAAGACGGTGAGATGTAGACAGATTCTGGATACTTTCTGGGGGAATTTCTGCTGGACTGATTGGCTAGGGGTAGAAGGCAGAGAAACTGGAGACCAAGGGTGGTACCCACATATTTGGCTTAAACCCCTGGGAAGCTCCTGGGATTATTGCACAAGTTTTACAGAAAAGGTAACTTTTAGAAATGAATCCAAATGTATTTCTTACATAAGAGCTTTGACTGCATGTGTGTGTGTGTGTTTGTGTGTGTGTGTGTATCCTCTCTTACTGGGATGCTCCCGTGCCCAGCAGGTTGGCGAGGGAGCAGAGGGGTAGAGTAGCGCTCAACCACCAGCAGGTTGGCACCGGCTTGCCGCTGTAGCTACTTACTGATCCCGACCCTCACAGTATGCTCACCACATGCCATGCGTTGTGCAAAGCACTACCGATATTAACAGATGTAATCCTCAGAACAGCCCTAGAAGTCCCTTTATCAATCCTCATTTTATTGATGGGGAAATCTGGGACTCAGAAAAGTGAGGTGATATGCCCAAAATGACAGTGCGGCTGGGTGGCAAAGCCAACATTTTAACTTGGGCCATGGGATTTCAGAGTCTAGGCTTAGTAACAACCCCTTCCAGCCACGGTAAAGGAAGGCAGGGCAGAGTGCTGAGTAGTTTGTCTTCCTTTCAGCATCTCTAAATGTAAAACACTTAAGTGCTGGCACATAGTAAGTGCTCACTAAAGTATAATAATTGCTGTTATTTTTATTAACACCAAGGAACCCGGCAGGCTATGACCCTCTTGAGTGGCCATGTTCTGTAGGAGGTAGAAGATGCAAGTTGGGGGAAAATTGATTTATATCAGATGCCAAACCATCAAAAATAACTGGCAGGAGAGAAGAAATCAGACAGAGTGTGTAGTGTCTTTATTTCTCTTTATTTGTTGTCACACTGTTACAGTTAAAGAGTGGGAATTTAGCAAGAAAAAGAACACATGTCTGCCCACATTCTTCTAGATTTACATTCTTTTCACTTATTGGAAAGGGAAAAAAAATTGGACCAAATGTTAAAAACATTAAAAAAAAATCAAAAGGCAAGAAATATGGAGGGAAAAAAAAATCAGACTGGCAGCTATGTGGAAATTGAAAAATGCAAATGACATGGAGCTTGTTTCAATTATCTGACGCCCCCATGCTGGAATTGATTACTGCTGTTGGGAGGAGAAAACGGGATGAGAGAATTCTGCAAATGAGATCCTCAAAACTTTGGAAATTCAATCCCAGACACAAAAGTGCTGGAAGGGCAGGTTGAGAGGTGAAGAATGTGAGAATTCCCTCGTGAGGGGAGCTGGCAAGAATCCCTTCCTCTAGGGTTGATGTCCCTGTAGTAACAAGGATTTACCTCCAGGGGGCCATCCAACTTCCTGTACGAGAAAGATGTGGCTCCAGGGCCAGCGGTGGGAAACTGAGAGGCCCTGGTAGACTTGGAACCCTGAAGGCAGGGCAGCTCTGGCTGCCTCAGCAATGCTCTCTCTGTTCAGAAAGGCCTTGAGTATGGTCTTCTGAAGTCAAAACCAAACCATGAAAGAGAAACTGTACAAAAGAAGAAGAAAGTGGCCACTGGGCAGAAGAGAGCCGCACTTTTCAAATCAGTCATTCCAGAAGGAAATTTGTGGTCAGGAATGGTTGCCCATGAGAATTGCTTTTCTGGGAATGACAGAAAATGTCTCATTAAGGAGGAAATGAGGTGACCCCCTAATAAGAGGTCAACAAACTTTTTTGTCAAGGGAAAGTTAGTAAATATTTTAGGCTTTGCAGACAGTTGGGCTCTGTTGCAACAATACTGGCATAGTGTGAGATTGGCCACAGACAATGAGTAAGCAAATGACCATGACCGTGTTCCAATAAACTTATTTATGGACACTAAAATTTGAATTTCACTGTGAAGAGAATAAAAAGACAAGCCACAGACTGGAAGAAAATATTTGCAAAAAGCATCTGATATGCAAAATATACAAAGCATTCTTAAAACTCAACAATGAGAAAATAAACAACCCAATTAGGAAATGAGCAGAAGATCTGGACAGACACCTCACCAAAGAAGACACACAGATGTCAGGTAAGCGTATGGAAAGACGCTCAACATCACAAGTCATCAGGGAACTGCACATTAAAATGACAAGTACCACCACACACCACCTAGAAACGCTAAAATCCCAAACACTGACAAGATCAAATGCTGACAAAGACGTGGAGCCACAGGAACTCTCATACATTGCTGGTGGGAATGCAAAACGGTACAGCTACTTTGGAAGACTGGCAGTTTCTAGCAAAACCAAACATACCCTACCATCCAGCAATCACACTCCTTGGTATTTATCCAAATGAGTTGAACATTTACATCCACGCAAACGGGCATGCAAATGTTTATAACAACCTTATTCTTATTTACCAAAACTTGAAAATGACCAAGATGACCTTCAGTAGGTGAAGGGATAAACAAGTGGTCCATCCAGACAGTGGTGTGTCATTGACCAATAAAAAGAGATGAGCTAACAGGCCATGAATATATACAAAGGATACTCAAACGTGTGTTACCAAATGAAAGGGGCCAATCTGAAAAGGCTATGCACTGCGTAATTCCAACTGATTGATGTTCTAGAAAAGGCAAAACTATGCAGACAGTGCAAAGGTCAGTAGATGCCACAAATTGGGAAGGAGGAGGAAGGGTGGATAAGTGAAGGCTATGCGTATGTGCAGAGGATTTTTAGGGCAGTGAAGCTATGCTGTGCGATACTGTAATGATGGATACATGTCTTTATATATTCACCAAAATCCATACAATATATACCGCCAGGCGTGCCTGTGTGTTTGTGTCCAGTCATGTCCAACTCTTTGCAACCCCGTGGACTATAGCCCACCAGGCTCCTCTGTCCATGGGACTTCCCAGGCAAGAATACTAGAGTGGCTTGCCATTTCCTTCTCCAAGGAATCTTCCCAAGGAGTGAACACTAATGTAAACTATAGACTTTAGTTATAATAATGTACCAGCACTGGCTTATCCATTGTAACAAATGTACTCCATTAATGCAAGATGACCGAAGGCAATGGAATGGTAGCAGTAGTGGGTATGTGGAAACTCTGTACTTTCTGCTCTTTATTTTCTGTAAACTTAAAACTAGTAAAAAACAAAAACAAAATAAAGCCTATTAAAAAAAGAAAGGAAAATATCGTCAATTTCATATATTTTCATGTGTCAAAATATTCTTTTTTTGATAGTTTGGACCCATTACAAAATGTAAAAAGCACTTTTAGCTTTTTCATACAAAAATAAGATCATATAAAAATAGGTGGATTTGGTGGATTTGGCCAGCAGGTGTTTTGCCAGCCGCTAACCCTGTGAGTAATCATTTTGATAAAAGTGAGTCTCCTCTGAGAGCTGAGGTGGGGAGGGGAGACAGAGGGCAGGGGGGAGCTGCTCCTTGACAACCTACCTTATGCATGTTATTCCTGCCACAGTCATGGCCAACCTACAGACTGGAATCACTTCACGCACGCACACACACACACACACACACACACACACACGGCTTTTGCTGACTCACAGTGACCATGGGAGGCTGGGAGTAGAGTGGCTTAAAGCAGGGATCCCCGAGGCATGTGGCCTGGGTTTGAACTCCAGCCCGCCACTTGCTGGCTCTGTGGCCTCACACTGGTGACTCAGCCTCTTTGTGCAGCGTCTGCTCATCTGTAGGACACAGATGATAGAGGTCAGATCTATTAAATAAGGTGGTTGTGCATATCACATGGTCCATACACGGTTATAGTATCTCTGTCCCCTAGCCCAGTCTTGGCACATATGCAAATATTTTTGGAAGAAAAGGAGAAGAGAGGAAACTATACCAGTCAGCTATTAACACAACAATGCTGCATAACAACCACCCCCAAACTCAGTGGCTAAAAACTAAAGTCCTTTATTCTCACACACGTGGTCAGCAAGTCAGCTGCAACTTGGCTGGGCTGGGCTGGACCCCAGACCCCAGGCTCCTGTTTGTCCAGTTTGCAGTTGGGTTCAGATCTGCTCCATCTCTCTCATTTTCTTCGGGCCAGTGGCCACTTGGTGTGGGTGGTCTGCTCTCCATGTCTCATCCTGGTGCCCAAGGGAAAGGGAAGTGGCTATTTGGGGCATGCCATCTTGTAGCAATCAGTGGAGCATAAGAAGACAGGCCCAGTGCAAAAGCCCAGGGCAAGGGTGTGAACATGTCACTTCCACTAGTGTCAAATCATGTCCATTGACCAGAACAAGACTTGTGGCCAGGCCCAAAGCCATGTTTCCCTGTAGGTGAAAGAGAGCCAAGATTCCGTATTCCAGAGGTGACATTGTCTGTGAGCCTGGAAGCCTGGATTTCCACAGGTTCAGCAGTTTCATTTTATCTTGAATTTTGCCTAGCATAAGTTTTCTAAGACCCAGTCCAAGAGGCCATGCCAAGCTGCTAGACTTCTTATCACAGGAGGAAAAGAAATTCAGGTTTGTGCCTGAGACAAGACTGAGCTGGTTGTTCTATAATTTGCACTGAGCAAGAAGGAGGGTGTGGCTTTCTGACGCCAAGAAATAAAGCCCTGGGCAGGGCAGGAAGGGTCAGATGAAAAGGACAGAGGAGACTGCAAAGCACAGGCAGGATACCTAAGTGTCCACCAGAGTCTAGACTCTCCACTTTATTTTGCATTAAAAAATAACTTCTAAGGACTTCCCTGGTGATCCAGTGGTTAAGAAGCCCCCTTCCAATGCAGGGGACGTAGGTTTGATCCCTGGTCGAGGAACTAAGATCTCGCATTCTGCAGAGCAACTAAGCCTGTGACTACTGAGACTGAGAGCCACACTAGAGGCTGTGCTCTGCAACGAAAGATCCCACATGATGCAACTAAGACCTGATGCACACAAACAAATGAACAAAATAAAGAAAAATAACTTTTATAGGATTTTCTGACTTCAAAAGCAACACCTCATCTCTGGAGAAAAGTTGGAAAATGCTGGTAAGCAAATAGAAGCAAGAAAATAAAAATGTACCTATGATCCTATCAACAAACAATAACCCCTCTTCACATTGGCTCAGTGTCCATTTGGTCTTTTTCCTAAAGTGCAATATATTCATATGTTCATTCATAAAAATGGGATCACACACCGCATCCTCAGTGTAACCTTTCCTTTCTTCACGTAGCAGTATATAATCAAAGTCTGTTCACGTCAGCAGTCTATAGTCCTGTTCTTAATGGCTATACAATATTCCATTGTATGAACTGTCAAAAGTTTAAAGAAAATAGAAGCAAAACCAGTGAATCACCAAAGTAGAAATTATTAAAAGTTTATTGTACACACAGCAAACAGATAGTTTGCAAACTGGGAGTACTCAAATCGAAACATGAAATGAGGTTCAGAGGTGCGTTGCTATAAGGCAGTTTATACAATGTGGAGGCAGCGACTGTTTATTCTTCACAGTGATTGGTTAAAAATTAGAGTTTTCTTAAATGAAAGGGATTGGTTAGCAGTTAGCTCATTTCAATTTGGGGGAACAATTTAAGTTTCAATTATGATTTTTAGAGGAATAAGCAAGAAGTGACCCAGGGCAAGTTCACCTCATTTGTCTTGCAAAATAAGCTAAATTAAGCTTTGCTTGTGTGACTAAACTGGTTTTGTCTGCTCAGGGAATTTTCAAGTCTGGTCTCTGTGTGTGTTTTCTTTGAACAAAGCATATAATTGCCTTAATTATCAGCCCCTCACTATTGAATTTTTGGGCTTTTCCCCGATTTTCATTATTCTAAACACTGTGATGAACATCCTTTTGACTAAGTAGTAACCCGCATTCTCATTCACTTACCTAAGTTACGTTTCTAAAAACACAGTTACCTGATCAAAGGACATGCGTCTTTTTAAGGCTTTGATGTACATTGCTTAATTAATCCCAAGAAAAGTAGTCGTAAATTATACCTCAGGGAGGGATATTTACGGGGACCATGCTGATCTTTATAACACAAGATCTAGAGCAAAGCTTTGCACATAGCAGGAGCTTAATAAATATGCATGGATTGTAATTTGAGCGTAATCAATTCAGACTCCCCCAAACACTCTCTCTGTAGTTCTCCTGCTATATTCTGTTAGCTCCCAGAGATAGAGCAAAGATATAATAATGAGAGAAAGGGAAGAAGTCATGAAAAGGAAGAGGAACAGTATCACAGGGGAGTGATGGCCATGGTCATCACACAGCACTTTCATTGCAATACAGATCTTAGTGGTCCAGTTATGAACGTATCTGTTCCAACATACATTAGAGTCTAAATTATTTAAAACAGCCTCATGTAACTATGCTGGGCAAAAATGATGCACATAAGAGTACCGAACTCAGAGGTTAAAGACCATGCGGTTAAGAACCACTGCAGTATCCAACCTTGGAATAAGCGTCATAGAATTTCCACTCAAAAATACACTCTCCCTCCAAATAGCCAACATAACCAGCCTACAGAAAGCACTTCTCAGAAGTGTGGGTGAAAGAAAGGAGCACTTAGATACAATCTGAGCTCACCCTCAAAGCTTTGATTTCTCGTTTTTAGACTCTTTTCTTTTTCTTTCCTTTTTTAAAACAAATTCTCCAACTAGAGGGCTTGGTTCATTTTGACAGAAGACGATAATCACTGAGAAACAGAAAGAGGTTTGGTTCAGCCTTACAGTAGTTTCCATGTTAAGCCTCACAAATGAAAGTCATATTAAAGTGGATTTATACAAACCCTGACATCAAAGAGAGGAGAATGAAGGAGAAAAATGTATTAAAACATGCAAAAATAATCTTTCTGTAAAACCTGACATTTATGAACATAGCTCAAAGAAATACCTTAAAATTAATCTGTGGATTACAGCAATTTGAAATGTATGGGAAGAATACAAGGATAAAGAGGAGAGGAAAACAAATGAAATGAAGTGTATTGACATTCTGAAGTCTCTTTTCATTTAACAACAAATATTTCCAAAGAACACAAGGCTCACTCAGTTATTAACCATTCATTTTTTTTTACAAGCTACATTCAATTTCAATCATACACAATAATATAAAAAAATCCTCTTTAGGATTACCTGCACAAAATTGCCAAGAAAATAATTATAAGATCATACAACAATTTCAAAGCTGAATGACAAATGTGTGCACCTAGCAGCAGATAAAAATGAAGGAGAAGGTGGGAATGATTAAGTTTTCAATTTCCCCACAAGGACTTGATGTTAATTTCAATTCACTTATGTGCCGCTTTGTAAAGGATTATTAAAGAAAACGGATAACCTGATGTTTTGATGACATGGAGGGAGAGGGAAATGATTTCCTGGAGGGATTGTCACTTAGAAGCGGGGTGAGTTTCTCAGTCACTCAGAGCCTCTGTTTCTCAGACTCTGTGGTCTCAACAGAAAGATTAACCTGAGGATTTCAATAGGCAATGGAATGCAAGTGCCAGGCACAAAATGGGGACTCTTATTGACCTGAGCATAGCAAACATTTATTCTTAAAGTGCCTGTAACAAAGGTCATCAGTAAGTCTAAAATAATATATGTTTCTAAACCTCCTTTTAATTCTTTGACGTCTACAGCACTGCTCTGCTCCTGCTAAGTCGCTTCAGTCGTGTCCGACCACCAAGCTCCCCTGTCCCTGGGATTCTCCAGGCAAGGACACTGGAGTGGGTTGCCATTTCCTGCTGCAATGCATGAAAGTGAAAATGAAGTCACTCAGTCATGTCTGACTCTTAGCGACCCCATGCACTGTAGCCCACCAGGCTCCTCTGTCCATGGGATTTTCCAGGCAAGAGTACTGGAGTGGGGTGCCATTGCACAATCAGTAATAAATCCTGCTCAGAGTATTTGAAAATGGAAGACATCAACAAATAACAGTAATTTTTGTTGAACATGTAACCAGACTCCAATCACTTGCTTTACATTATCTTGAATAAGCTTCACAACGACCCTACAGGATAGGTACTATTATTCATCTTATGTTGCCAATGGAAAATATTGGGATCTATAGAAGTTTAGCAGTTTTCCTAGTGACTGGAAGGGGCAGAGGGGTTAAGAGAATGGGATCTGGAGCCAGGCTGCTTCTGTTTCCGCAATAAGGGGAATTAAAAGAGGTGGGGGTGTATGGTTTTCCAGGGAAGCAGAACCAATAAGACTTATATCCTAAATGTATATGTGTGTGTATATACATATGTACATATATGTGTACATACATATATGTACATACACATACGTGCAATATGCATGCATATATGTGTGCATGAGTGTGTATATATGGAGAGAGAGAGGTTTTATTTTAAGGAATTTGCTCAAATGACTGCGGGGCTTAAAAATGCAACATTTGCAGGACTGGCTGGCAGGCTGGAAATTTGAAGGAGCTGATGTTTCTGTCCTAAGTCAAAGGGCAATCCAGAGGCAGAATTCTTTCCTCTTTGGGGAACGTCAATCTTTTTTCTTCATGGGAAATAGATGGGGAAACAGTGGAAACAGTGTCAGACTTTATTTTTCTGGGCTCCAAAATCACTGCAGATGGTGATTGCAGCCATGAAATTAAAAGACGCTTACTCCTTGGAAGAAAAGTTATGACCAACCTAGATAGCATATTGAAAAGCAGAGACATTACTTTGCCAACAAAAGTCCATCTAGTCAAGACTATGGTTTTTCCAGTGGTCATGTATGAATGTGAGC
>NW_011494750.1:413630-415309 GCF_000754665.1 Bison bison bison
GAAGGAGATCAGCCCTGGGATTTCTTTGGAAGGAATGATGCTAAAGCTGAAACTCCAGTCCTTTGGCCACCTCATGTGAAGAATTGACTCATTGGAAAAGACTCTGAGGCTGGGAGGGATTGTGGGCAAGAGGAGAAGGGGACGACAGAGGATGAGATGGCTGGATGGCATCACTGACTCGATGGACATGAGTCTGAGTGAACTCCAGGAGTTGGTGATGGACAGGGAGGCCTGGTGTGCTGCGATTCATGGGGTCATAAAGAGTTGGACACGACTGAGCGACTGAACTGAACCGAACCGAACTGAATCTTTTTTCTTAAGGCCTTCATCTGATTATATGAAGACCACCCACATTACAGAGGGGAATCAGCTTTAATCAGTCTCCTGACTTGAGTAGTAATCATATCTAAAAAGTTACCTTCACAGCAACAAGCAACTGGGTATTAGAGTCTAGCTTAAGCTCACACATAAAAGTTACCACCACAGGTGGTAAGACTATTACCCGTCTCATCAGGTTTGTGTGTGTGCATGCTAAATCGCTTCAGTTGAGTCTGACTCTTTGCCACCCTATGGACTGTAGCCTCCCAGGCTCCTCTGTCCATGGGATTCTCCAGGCAAGAATACTGGGGTGGGTTGCCATGCCCTTCTCCAGGGGATCTTCCTGAGCCAGGGATTGAACCCATGACTCCTGCGGCTTCTGCATTGCAGGTGGATTCTTTACCTCTGAGTCATGAGGGAAGACCCACCATCAGGTTTGGGCAGGATTAAATGAGATAATGCATGTATAGTACTGGTATGTCCTAAGTACTCAGGACCTTTAGTTCTTATGGACAGAGCCTGGCATGGAGAAAGCAGTTCATAGATGTTATCCGTTGTTATTAAGTGGTAGAATCATATTGAACCTAGGTCATTTGCCTCTAAAGCTCATCGTCAAACTCTCAACCAGAGTGATCTGCTAGTCCCAAGCAGATATAGCTACCAGGGACTTGTCATGTGGCCAGTGTGACTAAAATTTTAATTGAAAAACTAAAGCAGGAAAAAATTTAAAATATGAAAGTGACCTGGGTTCCAGAACATACTGGATTCAATACAATATTCCACCAACACACAGTTACTTTTGTTTGCTTTTTTACTTTTCTTAAATGTGGCTACTAGAAATATTTAAATGACCCACATGCCTTGCATCATATTTTTATTGGGCAATACAGGTCTAAAGTTCTTGCCCTCCTAGTAACACACTGGCCTCTCCTGTGTACCCAAGTCCTACAGAGGACAGGCCAAGCAGACCAAACACTGCCTGTGTGTGTGTGTGTGTTAGTCACTCAGCCCTGTCTGACTCTTTGGGATCCCGTGGACTGTGGCCCACCAGGCTCCTCTGTCCATGGGATTCTCCAGGCAAGAATACTGGGGTGGGTGGCCATTCCCTTCTCCAGTTGATCTTCCCGACCCAGGGATCGAACCCAGATCTCCTGCATTGCAGGCAGATTCTTTACTGTTTGACTCACCAGGGAAGCCCTAAACACTGCATCAGCACACCTTAATTTCAGTGAGGCTGCCCAAATTCCTCCTTAAAAAATTTTAACTGCAGCAACAATCATAGAGAAAAAAAATCTGGGTTTTGTTTCAATTAAGAGGTTTGCTCATTAGAAGACACTGTTAAGAGAGTGAAAAGGCAAGCT
>NW_011494750.1:415409-422948 GCF_000754665.1 Bison bison bison
CAAACGATACATTAGGAAGATATTTGCAATTCATATACCTGACAATGAAGTATTATTGTATTGTTATATATCCAAGATTTATAACAAATTCCTGCAAATCAGTAAAAGAAAGAAATATAACACAAGAGAAAAATATGTGAGAGATTTGAATAGGTATTTTAAAAAGAGGATGCCAAATGACCAGAAAACTCATGAAATGAGAACGTCAACAATAATGGTTAAAATGAAAGGGACAGAAGACACCAAATGCTGACAAAAATGTGGAACTAATATTCTAACATACTGTGGATGAGCTATAAATGGATATAACCATGTTGGAGGATTTTTTTTTCTTATCCGTGTTTTCCAATTTTCCTACCAAGAGCAAGTATGCTTTCTTCATCCCCACCAAAAAAAAAAAAAAGCTGTAAAATTGATCTTTAACTTAAAAAAACAGCTTTTCAAACTATATAAAATAATGAGGCAGGGAGAAGAGAGCCTTGAGCTCTGGTGCGCTGGAAGGAATTGTCAGCAGTTAATTGAGCCGCAGGGAGACTAAGCGTTTCATAGATGACAAAACACAGGCCCTGATCTTTTTAAAGCAGACCCCGTGGGCTCCCAGCAAACTGCAGGACATTCTTTGAGGCCAGGAACCAGAGGGGCCCTGCCAGGGGCTTTGGTGGAGGCAGCGGGGAGTGGCCTGGGTTGTTACTTTCCCATTAAGCCATAAAATAATTCTCTTTGGGAAAAAAATATGTCTGTAATAAATGCCCCATGGAATTAGACCCGATCACTGAAAACTGGAAATTTGCAAAGCTTTGCTTAGGCCTTTGATATCATGGTCTGCCCCACATCTAAGAGTTAAGAGTTATTCTTGCCAGACAGCTGTTTTTGAAGTTCCTCGGAATGTTAAGCAGTGCGTGAGGCCCCATTCAAGCTCTTGATCAGGGAAATGGAGAGATGATCATCGTGAACTTAAAGCTGGGGCTCTGGGATCAGCTGCTGCCTGCCTACAAAACCTGCTGCTTCCAAGCTCTTCTCTGCTCCATGGTTCTGTTCCCAGGGCTTCTTATCTTGGGGGCCACAGACCCCTAACGTGGTTGGGGAAGGGATTCAAGGAGCCTGTGAACCTAGATGGGGAAAAATATGTTAATGCTCACTAGTTTCTGATTGAATTTTGGCACTTTAGTTTGCAAAGTAGACCACAAAGTGTAGTAGTATTACCAGTCTCTGTTGTCCTCC
Source organism: Bison bison bison (assembly GCF_000754665.1). NCBI lineage: Eukaryota > Metazoa > Chordata > Mammalia > Artiodactyla > Bovidae > Bison > Bison bison. The sequence continues at coordinate 416,631 of NW_011494750.1, forward strand.
CTAGAAATCACAGATATTTTCATCTCGTATTGCAGTGGTTGCAGACAGGTTGAAATTGTCTCTGCTCAGCTGCACTTCAATACTGGTTAGAAAACCCACTGCCAGAACTTGTTATTTAAGATAACAAAGAAGCATACATATTACTCTATCATAATTGAAAAACAGATTTTGATGACAGTGTTTCAGGATAACTATCATCTTAGATATCAAAAGCATCTAAAAGTATGATTCTGAGGTGCCAGTGGGCTTCACCAGACAGCCAAAGGGGTCCTGGCAGGACAGAGGTTAAGAACCCCTATTGTTAGGGAAACCACACTGACTGAAACCACCCACCGGCACCAGGCACCACAGCAACCATTGTGTGAGCTATTTTATGACAGAATGCCCTGGTAAGGAACATGAAACTAATAACCCACTACCAACCGGAAGAGTTTGGGAAGGTGTCTGATCACCTTCCAGAATCCTTCATGCTGGCATCCATGTCGGCTGAGCCATGGGCACACCACCATGAAGGACCCTGAGTCAGTGACTGGCCAAAGACAATCTGGAAGCTAATTCTGCTATCTAAAACCCACAGTCATGTATGAATGTAAGAGTTGGACCATGAAAAAGGCTGGGCATGGAAGAATTGATGCCTTTGAACTGTGGTTGTTGAAGAAGACTCTTGAGAGTCCCTTGGACTGCAAGGAGATCCAACCAGTCAATCCTAAAGGAAATCAGTCCTGAATATTCATTGGAAGGACTGATGCTGAAGCTGAAGCTCCAATACTTTGGCCACCTGATGCGAAGAGTCGACTCATTGGAAAAGATGCTCATGCTGGGAAAGATTGAGGGCAGGAGGAGAAGGGGACGATAGAGGATGAGATTGGATGGCATTACTGACTCAAAGGACATGAGTTCAAGCAAGCTCCAGGAAATGGTGAAAGACAGGGAAGCCTTGCGTGCTGCAGTCCACAGGGTAGCAAAGAGTCAGACACAACCAAGCGACTGAACAGCAGCAACAACTTAAAACCTGAGACTGTGGACCACGTGGCTGAGCAGTTCTCCTGGGCTCCCTTACCCTGCTGCTCTCCGTGGGCTTCCCAGGTGGTGCTAGTGGCAAAGAACCCACCTGCCAATGCAGGAGATGTGAGAAAGGCGTGTTCAATCCCTGGGTCAGGGAGATCCCCTGGAGGAGGGCATGGCAATCCATTTTAGTAGTCTTGCCTGGAGGATCTCATGGACAGAGGAGCCTGCCAGGCTACAGTCCATAGGGTCACAAAGAGTCAGACACGACTGAGGTGACTTAACACATACACACACAATGCTCTCTGCCTGGGCACCCCTTCCCAATAACGTCTCTTGCTTAGTCAGCTTGTGTGTCTCCTCGGGCAATTCATTTCTGACTTAGACAAGAGCCCACTCGGTCCCTGTAAGGGGTCCCCCTGCCTGCAACACTATCAGGACAGGAAGAGGTGAGATTGGATAGGGCAGGGAGAACCATGTCAAAAGCAGGACAGGCTGCAGAGTCTGGGCTTTGGCTCTGATGGGAAGTTGGATATGGCAAGGAGAGGCCTGACTTGACCAGAGAGAGCCAGGCAAACCAAAGAGGTCCAGAAGAGCAAATAACCCAGAAGAGGGCGGCTCGTGGCAGCACCAGGAAGCACAAGCTGAGCCGGAGGGAAATCTCCCTGCCCGTTAGAGGACCCAGGGTCACTTTATGAAGCTCCAGCTTTGACGTGGGTTTATTCTGCCTTCATCACTCACCTTGGACAACGTACCTAATCGTGGTGAACCTCACTTCTCGTGGAGAACTCAATTCACCCCAACATTTCGTTAATTTATTCATAAATGTAACATTGATTAAAGAAAGTCAGTGTTCTCTTGCCTTCGGCAATTATAATTAGAGGTCTCTTGGAATTATCATAAAAATTTAGGCAGATAGTGAAGTGAATTTGGTTCAGGGATCCTACAAAAGGCCTCTTGAAAGCTTCCAAGCTAACTCAGAGTCTCAGACAAGAAATTCAAACCTGAACTAACCAAGAACTATAGAATCCAAAAATTCTTTTATTTTCAAATATTTTTCCACTGATAAATAGTGCTAAACCTATTAGACTCAGATTTTCATCATAATTAAAAATCTTGATTGTGATAAATCTCATTATGGTTTTAATTTGCGTCTCCCTAATTTCTGCTTAATTGACTATGCCAAAGCCTTTGACTGTGTGGATCACAGCAAACTGTGGAAAATTCTGAAAGAGATGGGAATACCAGACCACCTGACCTGCCTCTTGAGAAACCTATATGCAGGTCAGGAAGCAACAGTCAGAACTGGACATGGAACAACAGACTGGTTCCAAATAGGAAAAGGAGTACGTCAAGGCTGTATATTGTCACCCTGCTTATTTAACTTCTATGCAGAGTACATCATGAGAAACGCTGGACTGGAAGAAGCACAAGCTGGAATCAAGATTGCCGGGAGAAATATCAATAACCTCAGATATGCAGATGACACCACCCTTATGGCAGAAAGTGAAGAGGAACTAAAAAGCCTCTTGATGAAAGTGAAAGCGGAGAGTGAAAAAGTTGGCTTAAAGCTCAACATTCAGAAAACGAAGATCATGGCATCTGGTCCCATCACTTCATGGGAAATGGATGGGGAAACAGTGTCAGACTTTATTTTTTGGGGCTCCAAAATCACTGCAGAAGAAAAGTTATGACCAACCTAGATAGCATACTGAAAAGCAGAGACATTACTTTGCCAACAAAGGTCCATCTAGTCAAGGCTATGGTTTTTCCTGTGGTCATGTATGGATGTGAGAGTTGGACTATGAAGAAAGCTGAGCGCCGAAGAATTGATGCTTTTGAACTGTAGTGTTGGAGAAGACTCTTGAGAGTCCCTTGGACTGCAAGGAGATCCAACCAGTCCATTCTGAAGGAGATCAGCCCTGGGATTTCTTTGGAAGGAATGATGCTAAAGCTGAAACTCCAGTATTTTGGCCACCTCATGCGAAGAGTTGACTCATTGGAAAAGACTCTGATGCTGGGAGGGATTGTGGGCAAGAGGAGAAGGGGACAACAGAGGATGAGATGGCTGGATGGCATCACCGACTCGATGGACGTGAGTCTGAGTGAACTCTGGGAGTTGGTGATGGACAGGAAGGCCTGGCATGCTGCGATTCACGGGGTTGCAAAGAGTCGGACACAGCTGAGCGACTGATCTGAACTGAACTGAATGGTTAATGATGTTGGGGTTTTTTCATGTACCATCTATCTATATGTTCTCTTTGGTGAAATGCTTCTTCATGTCTATTGCCCATTTAGTAGTTGAATTTATTTTATTTTACTGTTTAGTCTGGGATCTGCACGACTAAAATCCCCTTGTTCCTCTCTGCCTTCCGACTTCAACAATTACACACACCTTCTCCACTGTCCCCAAACCTCTCAGAGACACTATTCTCTTCCTTCAATGATCTCAACACTTTAGCCCAGGTGAGATACACATCGTGAGAGCAGAAGCACCTCTAACTTTCAGGACTGAACGCCCCTACCCATGGCTGCTATGGCCACTTGGTGTGAGTTAGAAAGAAACACTCTTTCCTTAATAGTCATAGTTACCATTCAAAATTAGGATGGCCTTGCAGTCAATAGTACCCTCTGGATTTATGAAATGCAAAACCTGCTCAATGGCACAGATCCTACACTCTACATGCCTGCCCCTTTCCATCTTCCTGTCCCAGGAAGTCCCTGTTGCTACTTGAGATCCATCCGTCCACTTGTTTCCTGCATACCCGCTTCTTCTCTCATCCTGTCTTACTAAGGATCTTTCTCATGAGCTACTGTTAGGAAGGGGTCAATTTGTCCTTGGGTTAATCCACACCAAAAGTCTTTGGCTCCTCCTCATTCTCAGCAAAAAAATAAACAAAAATTAATTGATACTCAATCTAAGAAAGAAATGGAAACATTTATTTGAGCCATGCTGAGGAATATAGCCCAAAAGATGGTCTTTCAGAAAGCTCTGAGGACTCTTCCAAAGAGGCGAGTGGGGAGACCAGGATATATATGATTTTGGTGAAGGAGTACAAGCAATGAAGCACACATCTTGGTAGGTTACTGCTATTTGTAAGGAATAGATACCACTGCTAATGGATTTAGCACTTTTCTAAGTATGGGAACATGCGAGAATTCGTGTTCATACAGTTTTCTCTTGAAAATATCTAACCATCCAGAGGCCAATTCTGCCAGTTTTCCCGGAGCATAAAAGGTCGCCTCCCGATCTTAGCCCTGAATTCCTTTCACCGTGTTTTGCAGGTCAGTGACTGCAGTAGCAAATGACTTGATTCTTGCAGAACTTGATGGTGGACAACACTGTTTATTTTACAACCCCCCTCGATTTTGGTCTTAATTTCGATCAAGGTTTTCATGACCAATTTGGCTCTCAGCTCTAGGAATGCCCTTTCCCAGGTCAGGCAAGGATTTCATTGATAGGTCATTCTACGTGCTGTTACTGGACTGGATCCTCTTCACAGTAACCCAAAGCCTCCAGATCCCTTGTCTTAGTAGTCTATCACAGTCCAGGGAATGGTTCCCTCTTATTGCTTCTTCTCATATCTAGAGTTACACGTTATAATTATTGATCTTATAGGATTATACACTGGGTCACTTGTTTCAAGTTGCCTAGTCATTTTTATTTTTATCAGAGACTCAGTCAGGTACCTGGTAGTGCGTGAAACCATAATGTAAAGTAGGCAGAGTACAAGCTCCATACCTAGTGGTGTTAAAATGGTCGTAAGTAATGTCATCTTCTAAGGAGTTACATACTTCGCCCTAGAAGAAGAAAAATTGATCTTTATGGTTGAGCAGCTATTTCTGCCGTCAGGGAGGTCTGATTAATGCGTAACGCCAACGCACAATGCACACCAGCAGGGACAAAGATGGCCAACGTGAGCAGGAAAAAAAGTCATTGAAATTTGTCTTGTCCTACCTTAAAATATGAATTTTATCGTCAGCAACATATAAACAAGCTTATGTCTCTCCAGTCTTAGAGAGAGAGAAGAAAAGAAAAAATTAACATCCTCCATCTAGGACCTTTCTCATTTCTTTACAGGCCAATACTTGGATTTGGCCACCTGATGGGAAGAACTGACTCCTTGGAAAAGGTTCTGATGTTGGGAAAGATTGAAGGCAGGAGGATACGGGGACGATAGAGGATGAGATGGTTGGATGGCATCACCAATGCGATGGATGTGAGTTTGAGTAAGCTCTGGGAGTTGGTGATGGACAGGGAAGCCTGGCATGCTGCGGTCCATGGGGTGGCAAAGAGTTGGACACAACTGAGCGACTGAACTGAACTGAGCTTGGAAGGCCTGTCTATGTTGTCTCCATTCTCTCACCACCATCCTCACTTACTCACTTCAAATTGGCCTCCTCCCACTCTTCCAATAAACTTGCTCTAGCTAAATGCCTAGTCATAGTGTCTCTCAACCTTCATCTCACTAAATTTCTCAAGAAAACTGACCCAGCCTACCACACTTCTTTGAAGTGCTCTTCTCTTGCCTTCTGCAGTGTCATACTCTCCTTGGTTTTCTCCTAAGGCTGCCTGCTCTTTCTCCTCTTCTCCTTTACATAGAGAAGCTCTTGGGAGCTGTTTTGGGACTCTTTCTCAAACAGTATTCTCACCATCAAGCAATCTCTTCCATGCACCTACTCCATCCTTCTCCCCAAACCCAAGATGAAGAGTTCCAGCTCAGGTCTCTTGTCGAGGGGACCCAAACAGGCACATCCCATGACTGTTGATGTTCTGCTCTAGAGGGTCCCACAGGCTCAAGGCTCCCAAACCAAACTACTCCCACACATCTGCTTCCCCTCTTGTGTTCTCTTCCAGTATGTGCAGTTCAGTTCAGTCGCTCAGTCGTGTCCAACTCTTTGCAACCCCATGAACTGCAGCACGCAAGGCCTCCCTGTCTATCACCAACTCCCAGAGCCTACCCAAACCCATGTCTATTGAGTCGGTGATGCCATCCAACCATCTCGTCCTCTGTCGTCCCTTCCTGTCCCCAGTCTTTCCCAGCATCAGGGTCTTTTCAAATGAGTCAGGTCTTCGCATCAGGTGGCCAAAGTATTGGAGTTTCAGCTTCAACATCAGCCCTTCCAATGAAGACCCATGACTGATCTCCTTTAGGATGGACCGGTTGGATCTCCTTGCAGTCCAAGGGACTTTCAAGAGTCTTCTCCAACACCACAGTTCAAAAGCATCAATTCTTCGGTGCTCAGCTTTCTTTATAGTCCAACTCTCACATCCATGTATGACCACTGGAAAAACCATAACCTTGACTAGAC
>NW_011494750.1:423048-444206 GCF_000754665.1 Bison bison bison
ACTGGAAAAACCATAACCTTGACTAGACGGACCTTTGTTGACAAAGTAATGTCTCTGCTTTTTAATTTGTTGTCTAGGTTGGTCATAACTTTCCTTCCAAGGAGTAAGCGTCTTTTAATTTCGTGGCTGCAATCACCATCTACAGTGATTTTGGAGCCCAGAAAAATAAAGTCAGCCACTGTTTCCCCATCTATTTGCCATGAAGTGATGGGACCGGATGCCATGATCTTAGTTTTCAATATTCACCTAGCTATCAGCCCAGAAGCTCAGCAGTCACCCAACCCTTCACATTCCACACACTCAAATCACCCTTGCACCCATTTCAACTTCTTCTCCAAACCTGCTTCTATTCACCACCCCATGGCCCTAGCCCAAGACACCAAACTCCAAGGAGCTTCCAAAGATGCACCTAGACCACCTGGGCCTGTGCAGACCTTGAGCCTTGTGCTCCAAATCCTCCTGAGGGGATGAGTGCTTCTGGGTCTGTCTTAGGAGGTTTGACTGCAAGGAGAGAAAGTGACCAGTGGGTCCTGTTCACTGGGTTCTGGCGCATAGCATACTGCCCTGTACCCAGCATTGTTTCTGTTTGATCACTAAATCATATCCAACTCTTTGTGGACTTCAGTGCTCCAGGCTTCCCTGTCCTTCACTATCTCCTGGAGTTTGCTCAGATTCTTGTCCACTGAGTAGGTGATGCTATCTAACTATCTCACCATCTGCTGCCCTCTCCTCCTCCTGCCTTCAGTCTTTCCCAACTTCAGGATCTTTTCCAATAAGTTGGCTCTTTGCATCAAGTGGCCAAAATATTGGAGCCTCGACTTCAGTATCATCCTTCCAATGAATATTCAGGGTTGATTTCCTTTAGGATTGACTGGTTTGATCTCCTTGCAGTCCAACGGACTCTCAAGAGTCTTCTCCAGCACCACAGTTTGAAAGTACCAGTTCTTCAGTGCTCAGCCTTCTTTATGGTCCAACTCTCACATCCATACATGACTACTGGAAAAACCATAGCTTTGACTAGATGGACCGTTGTTGGCAAAGTGATGTCTGTGCTTTTTAAGAGGGTGTCTAGGTTTGTCACAGCTTTTCTTCCAAGGAGCAAGCGTCTTTTAATTTCATGGCTGCAGTCACAGTCAGCAGTGATTTTGGAGCCCAAGAAAATCAAGTTTGTCACTGTTTCTACTTTTCCCCTTTCTATTTGTAATGAAGTGACAGGACCACATGCCATAATCTTAGGTTTTTGAATGTTGAGTTTTAAACCAATTTTTTCACTCTCCTCTTTCACCCTCATCAAGAGGCTTTTTAGTTCCTCTTCCATTTCTGCCATTAAAATTATATCATCTGCATATCTGAGGTTGCTGATATTTCTCCCTGCACTCTTGATTCCAGCTTGTGATTCATCCAGCTCGGCATTTCACATGATGTACTCTTCATGAAGGTTAAATAAGCAGGGTGACAATACCCAGCCTTCACATATTCCTGTCCCAATTTTGAGTCAGTCTGTTGTTCCTTGTCCAGTTCTAACTGTTGCTTCTTGACTTGCATACAGGTTTATCAGGAGAGAGGTAAGGTGGTCTGGTATTCCCATCTCTTTAAAAATTTTCCACAGTTTGTTGTGATCCACACAGTCAAAGGCTTTAGCGTAGTCAATGAAGCAGAAGTAGATGTTTTTCTCGAGTTCTCTTGGTTTCTCTATACTTGTTAGAATGATGGGATGAGAATGAAAGGGAGCACTACCACCCTCTTCAGGGCAGCCGGAACTCAGCACCTCAGGCTGTGTGGTCCCAACCATCACATGCAAGGCAGTGACCCGGCCCTCCACCCAACCTCCTTTTCTGGCGCTGAGCCTGGACCACTTCCTCTCCTGTTGCCTGGGAGACCCTTTGAAGCCCCCTGGAAGCTGACAACCTCAGAGGCCTCTGCTCCTTTTCTCTTCAGCTCCAACCCTGCCTGATTAAGCAGCCAGGCCAGTGATGAGAGGAGGGGCTGAAAGGAGAGGGTAGAAGTGGGGGAGGGAGTCAGGTTAAGTAAGTTGAAAACTGACCCCAAAGAGATTATCAGGCTGTTGGAAGTGGCAGATGCTATATATGGATAGACACAATGATGCCTAGTAGCCGGGTCTTATCTCCATGAAATGTGTGTGTACACTGGATTCAGCAGCCTGAAAACCATTTTCTCCTCCCTTAAGAGTCATTCATGAAACGGGCACACCTGTGGTAAGCTTTCCTCCTGTCTTTGGGGTCATGTCCAGCAAGAGGAGGGGTCTGTACGGGTTTTCGTTAATGGCAGGCACCATTCTTCACCCCTCTCATCTTTTGCTGAAATGGCAGTGAAAACCCAAGGGGAGAAATCACTGTAAAGAGGATTGAAAAGACTGCAGGAGACTAGAGCCTCCCTGGTGGCTCAGACGGGAAAGCGTCTGCCTGCAACGTGAGAGACCTGAGTTCGATCCCTGGGTGGGGAAGATCTTCCGGAGAAGGAAATGGCAACCCATTCCAGTATTCTTGCCTGGAAAATCCGATGGACAGAGGGGCCTGGTAGGCTACAGTCCATGGGCTAGCAAAGAGTTGGACATGACTGCGCAACTTCACTTTCAGAGCCACTTTTATTTTTTAAGTGAAGAGCTCTTTTACTTGAAGGAACCTAAGGATTTTGGCATCCCAAGAGGTGCTATGGGACTTGAAGGCAGTAGACATTTTGTTATAGATGATAAAATGGTCACCAAATGAGCATTCCCTGCCTTCAAGATCTAGTGAGGATCCATGAGCCTCCTTAGCAATGACCTTGGCTTTGGGACAGGCTGTAAAATTCACTCCTCCTCAGATACTCGTCACATCCTCGCTGACATTTTACATGGTTCTCGGCCTGATTGTTTGCAGTTTTGTCAGGGTACAGCAGAAGTTCCTAAGTAGCTGAGAAGTTCATGGAATCTCTTCGTTGGCACAACTTACACTATTATTTGTGTTACAGTGTGGGGTAAGGGTGAGCAGACGTTTCTCAAGGCCACTGTTTATGAATGCAGCAAGCTGCCACTTGACTTTAGAAGGTCAAGAGAGATAGGTTTGAACAGTGGGTGAACGTACCATAGACAGGACATTTCGTTTGATAACAGGAATATAGCTTTTGTACTAACAAAGTGCTTTAAAAATTAGTGTGAAATTTTTAGTAATTAGCATATAATTTTAGTTATCAGTTGGTTCGTAACAAACAGATTAATTAGGAACCCCACTCAGTCATTTATCTAAATGAAAAGTTCTGTTATATTGTATTTGTGGGCATTGATCAAAGCTAATGGGAAAAAGAGATTAAGATGAAAATCATGGGATTAAATTTTTAATTAGTTTGCCCCCTGAACAATTGCTTGGTGTGACACAGTGATTGATTGGCTACTTACGCCTGCCCAGGAAGGATGTGGCTCTACTACCAAACCTCTGAACATAAAAGTGTTTTACAAAAGACTGAATATTTGACTCAGTTATCTTTCTCTTTATTCCTGCTTAACAAGGAATTGAAAAGGAAGGCAGCATCTGGGATCTCAAAGTCCTTTGTCTGGTGATACATATAAAGTATGAGATGGAAGTTAGTTCATTAATATAAAAAACTCAACATGTCTAAAATAAAACTTTCTGTTTCCATTTGCCAACCTCTTCTCCTCCCAGGGTTCGTTCCTTTTAACCAGTGGTAATACCACACATTGGTGTGCTCAAAGCAAAAACCCAGGAGTAATCTTGAAATCCTCTTTCTCTCATTCCCCCCCAGGTTGTTCATTAAAAAGTTCCATCAGCTTTTCTCCCAAAACATATCCAAAACCCACCTGCTCTTTGCATCTCTACCTTCGTAACTCAAGCACCATCATCCTTTACCTGCTTAACTGCAACCCTTCTTAATCTGGACTCCCTGCTTCTAATCTGATGACACATTTCCTCCAGCACCCACTCAGTCCATCTGCCACATAAGAGTCAAAATATTCGTTTAAAACTTGTATTAGGGATTTTCCTGGTGGTCCGGCGGTTAAGAATCTGCCTGCCAATGCAGGGGACACGGGTTCTATCCCTGGTCTGGGAAGATTCCGCATGCTGTGGGGCAACTAAGCCCGAGGGCCACAGCTACGGAGCCTGAGCACCCTGGAGACTGTGCTCCACAACAAGAGGAGCCCCGTGGTGAGAAGCCCACGCGCCACAAAAACGAGAAGCCCCTGCGCACCACACTAGGGAAAGCCCACGGGCAGCGCCAAGACCCAGGACAGCCAAAAACGACTAATTAAACAGATATACTATATTCTGTAACTCCTCTACCTTGAACCTCTCTTTGTCGTCCCACACTAATTGCCGAGCCCTATAAGACTCTACGTGACCTGGATTTCCTGTGACCACCCTCCTCCTCTCTGTTCACTGTGATCCACCGCACTGTCAATCTTCCAAGTCTGGACCTGCCTTGGGGCCTTTGCACGAATTACTCACCTGGAACCCTTGTGGCTCAGCTGGTAAAGAATGTGCCTGCAATGCGGGAGACCTGGATTCGATCCCTGAGTTGGGAAGATCCCCTGCAGAAGGGAAAGGCTACCCACTCCAGTATTCTGGCTTGGAGAATTCCACGGACGGTATAGTCCCTGGGGTCGCAAAGAGTCGGACACGACTGAGAGAGTTTCACTTCTTTTTTTCTAGATGTTTGCAGAGCTGAATCTCTTGGTTTCTATCTAGGTTTAAATGCTATCTCCTCAAATAAGCCACACTTCAGTGGCCCCCCGTGCTCCGTGTCACACCATCCCAACTCCCTTTCATCATGACACTCCTCATTACGGCTGTCTTCTTGTATCTTTCTTCCTTTGTTTATTGACTGCGTGCCAAGTCACTGCAGTCGTGTCCAACTCTTTGTGACCCTATGGATTGTTTATGGACTAACCCCACCCTAATAATACATAAACAATGAAAGTAAAGATCTTTGTCTTTCTTGTGTGTTACTCTATCTCCAGAGCCCCAAATAGTCTTCAATATATGAAGACTAGGATTAGCCTTTTCTCTTCTGTTCACCTCTTGGTTGAACCCTTTGTCAATCTTTACCCCTCCAAGGCTGCTTGTGATATATTTTTTGTTTTTAAAGCTGAACTGCAAACTTTATTCAGAACCTCTCCAGCTTCCTACGTTGCATCCCATTTTCACGTCTCCTTGGTCTTTTCCAACTGGTGCCAGTTTCTCATGTTTTCCTCGTCTTTCACGACTTTGACACTTCTGAGGAGCTCTGTTGAGTTATTTTGTAGACTGTCCTCAGATTGGACTTGTCTGATGTTTTCTCACGGTTAGACGGGGGTTTTGAAGTCTCTGCAAGAAACCTTCACAGAAGTGACGCGTCCTCAGTGTACCGTGCTGGGGGCCCACGATGTCAGCATGTTTCATTCTGGTGATGACAACCGTGACTACTGGGCTTAGGTGTCTGTCGGATCTTCACTGTAAGGTGGAGAACTCCATTTGTAATTAACGTATATCTGGGGGAGAGGCTGTGTGGCTCGCTGGGTGTTATTTGCAACCCGATGTTCCTTCTGTGTGCACATCGGGGCAGGTGGTGTGCTTTTAACAAAACTTTGTTGCTGTAAGAAAGACCTGTGGCTACATCTTGAGAGGGAGAAAGAAAATGGTATTAAGGCAGGTTTCTACTGTGTCTGGATAGGGGCGTATACACTGACAACTGAACGGAGTTCAGTTCTTTTGTCCATGAGTTAATTCAGCAAATGTTTGTTAATAAATGCTAACTTTTTTTTCTAGTGTCTACAATTTGGCACTGGTATTAGGCTCTACATCTGTCATCTCAGTTCTATTTTAAAAAGTAGATGTTATCAACCATTTTACAGATAAGGATCCTGAAGTTTAAGGAAGCAAGTTGCTCAAAGACATGTGGCAGAACCGGGACTTGAACCCTGGCCTGTCTAACACAAAACTGTGTTATTTCCACGACACCGAGCTCGCTCCCTTCTACGGGCCAAGCCGCGTGATCAGTGCTGAGGACACTGAAGCACAAGATGCGGGTTCAGGAGGAGCTGCTGTTCCCACATGGGAGGGCTTTGGGAGCAGCGCAGAAGGCCTGGGGAGGAACCACTACTTGGGTGTCATCCTTTTTTTGCCCGAGAATCACTGAGCTGATTTTTCTCAGGTTTTTACTGAGTCAGGGTAGACTTGCCAGGCTGCCTTCAGCACAAATAGTTACCCAGAAAACGGAGCTGACATTGATGGTGTGCTTATTGCTCTCCGTGATTTATCTCAGCCACCCTGTGAAGTGGGTACGTTTTCCTCACTTAGCTCATGAGGAAACCAAGGCTCAGAGTGGCTAATATATGCAAAGTCACCAGCTGGTAAGTGGTTAAACTGGAGCTTGATCCCAGATCTGACTGATTTCAAGGTTTTCAGGACCCCTTGGTCCTCCAGGGGGTCCGAATTCCAGCATCCTCGCCACCAATGGGACTGTGCCTCTGTCGTCTTCTCATTTGTAGAAAGGACACTGGTGATCACATTGCGCCTGATGGTCGCTGACAGCAGTGCATTTGCAACAAGCCTTTTTTTGTTCAAGCCGAAAGATCTTTGTGCAGCTTTTGCTTTTTTAAACCACCTCCTCCCACAGTCAATTCATGTCAACAGAAGGAAAATGGAAAGTGATGACTCTGAATCATCTGTGACATATAAAACCTACTTTACAAACAAGCATCTTCCCCAAGAGGTACAGCATAGGGCAAGTCAGGTCTCCCGTCCCCCTGGCATTTGATGAGAGATTCTAGTTCCTCCTAAAGTCAATGCTTGAAAGTGAAGTGAAAGTGAAATTCGCTCAGTTCTGCCCAACTCTTTGCAACCCCATGGACTGTACAGTCCTTGGAATTCTCCAGGTCAGAATATTGGAGTGGGTGGCCATTCCCTTCGCCAGGGGATCTTCCCAACCCAGGGATCAAACCCTGGTCCCCCACACTGCAGGCAGATTCTTTACTGTCTGAGCCCCCAGGGAAACCCAAGAATACTGGAGTGGGTAGCCTATCTCTTCTCCAGGTTATCTTCCCCACCCGGGAATCGAACCAGGGTCTCTTGAATTGCAGGCAGATTCTTTACCAGCTGAGCTACCAGGGAAGCCCATAGAGTCAATGCTTAGTAAATAACATTTGCTGCTGCTGCTAATATTTTGTGACCTTCATGTTGCAGGCATTGGCTGAACTGTCCAGTGAAGGAGGGGATGAAAAGTTCTGTCATTCTCCTGCCTCTTCCATTTTGACATCTCCCTTGGTGTTCTTAGGTGATTGAGCTTTCTATTTTGTTTTTTAAATCAGTTTTGAAAATGAAAAAGCAAAGTGGAGTAGTTGCACTTAGTGGTTGGAAAAGAAAGGAAAACTGATTATTAACAAGGCCAGGGATTGGGATGGGGAGGTCAGTTGACTATCTGGTTTATTAAAATCATTCCATTTTGTCTCTACCACATATAGTTCACTGATTATCTTGACTCCTACCATTCTGGTAGAGGTGATGAGAAAGAATGGCCAAAGGTAATATGATTAGTGGCTGTGAAAAAGAACAGGGCATAAGAAATTGGAAGATGCTCTTGTTTTCCTCATCTTAGTTTGGAATCCCCCAGACTAGACTTAGAATCAAGGATTCAAGTGTAGGTTATTGATTTGGAAGGTGCAGAAACCATAGGCAGGGAATTGGGGAGAATGAGCTGGAAAAGGAAAAAGGTCAATAAAGGAGTGTGTTATCAAGCTAGCTGATACTGGTGACTAGGAACTAGAGCTACAGTGACCCCTGAGATGCAGTGGTCCCAGGCGGCGCCAGTAGTAAAGAATCCGCCGGCCAATGCAGGAGACCCCAAAGACACAGGTTTGATTCCTGCATCAGGAAGCTACCCTGAGTAGGAAATGGCACCCCTCTCCAGTAGTCTTGCCTGGAAAATTCCACAGGTCAGACACGACTGAGCAACTGATCACACACACAGGCACATGTCAGAATCATCCAGTGCCCCTCATCCCAGCCAGGGGAGGAAGCTGGGATATTTATCCATCAGCTGCAAAGTGTCAGGGATTGACATGTTCCCATGAGGTGTGCTGGGCCCCAAAGTGGTTTCCACAGCTTGGGAGAGAGCTCTCAGGCAAAGATGCAAATGCTGGCAGTCAGAAGCCAACCAGTGTTCACTGAAGTGGAAAGGCTGTGAGATGGGCACGAATAACATCCTCTGTGTTCCCTTAAAACAAGCAAAGCATCCAAACTTCCCCCAGGGCTCCCCCTATCATTTAATGCACCTCCATATACCCAGCTTCTGATGCCGAAGACTTTATAATGTTCCTTGATATATTTTTTGGTTTGGATTTTTGTTTTGTTTTGTGTCTGTTTGTTCTTGCCACACATTCAGTCTAACCCCAAATCCTACAAATTCTATCTTCAAAATATATCTTGAATCTTACTACTTCTCGCCGTCTCCATCACCACATTTCACTAGATTTCTGCAATAGCTTCCTAGCCTGAACTCTTCTTTATATGCTCATCCCCCACATGGTAACCAGAGTGATCTTTTAAAACGTAGATCACTTTACTCCCCATCTCAAAACCATCCCCTTTTGACTTTTAGAATGAAACCTGAAGTCCTTACCAAGCTCCACATGATCTGGCTCCTGGCTGCCTCCTTGACTTGAGTTTCCATCCACTCTCCTCCTCACTCACAGCGCTCCGGCCAGACTGATTTTCCAGCTGCATTCCTGCCTCAGGGCCTTTGCATTTGTTCTGTCCACATAAAACTCTCCTCTAGATGGTCGTGTCACTCGATCAGTTTATTCAGGTAGTGGCTCAGATGTCCCCTCTGTAGGGAGCACTTTTTGAAATACTCTATCTAGAAAATAACCCTTTGTCACAGTCTTTGCTCTTAACCTGGCTTTATTTTTTTTTTTTTTTCATAACAGTGATCATGCCCTGGCTGATTTTAGTTTACGGTCTTATTTATCGCCCACTTCTGAACTAGAATATAAATGCTGTCAGGTGGAGGATTCTGTTTGCTGCACTAGCCCAGCCCCTGGAATAGCATCAATTCATCATAGGTATTCAATAAATATTTGCTAAATGAATGGGTTAATAACTCTTTACTGGTCCTACTGAGATCACCCATCAGTCAAGAATTTTCAGAACAGACAGGAGAAATTGCAGACCTTAGCATGATAACTGCCTCCCTGCATCTTTCCCCCAAGCTGGCTCTAATGAAAAATACACAATCTTAGCAGAGTCATGAAGGTCCCAGGGCTACGGGCTACTTCCAATATGTTCTTTAGGGAATACATTACAAATCACAACTTGTTCATTTATCTTTCTGCTTGCCTCTCTGAGAACAGTAGAGGGAAAATCAAGATCATTAATGCTATCTACCTGTTTGGTGATGGAGATGAAATGTAGTCTTGTTTTTTAATAAACTAGAATGCAAAGTTAGCTATCTCCCCAGGTGCCTCGCAGGCGGTTGGTGCACGCCACATGCTGAGTGAGTGGACTGTATCATCACTTTGGTATTTCTGCTGCTTGTTCTGCAGAAGATATTTCATTTTATGGCCCACACTCTTAAAGATGCCAGAAAGTGGGGGGACTTTCTTCATCACAGCCCCCCCAAAGCAAGAAAACCCTTAACTAACCACACCCATCTCCTCTCGCACATACCACCCCATGTTCCCCAAAATGGTAAAGTCAGCTCTATCTTTTGTGTGTGGTTTAAGACTATCTAATTTACTCCATTATAAAAATAGCACAGGCTCATTTTAGAAAAATTTATAAATTACAGAAAAATAAGACAGAAAAATTAAAAATAACACATCGTTCCACCACCCAGGGATAACCACTGTTAGTATGTGGCTGTGTGTCCTTCCAGTGTTTCTATGTATATTCGTGCACAGTTTAAATATGCAATTTATCTTTCTTTTTTACTTAACATTGTAACATAAACATTTATTCTTAGTATTCAACCCTTTGCGCACATCTTTTTAAATAGCTGTGCAGTATTACATTTCCCCGTTGTAAACCATTTTGCTTATTTTATTTTTTTCAAAATTATAAATAATTCTGGGATAAGCATCCTTTGATGTGAATCTTTGCTGGCACTGCTGATTATTTTTTAGGATAGAGCCCCAGAAAAGGAATCACTAGTTCTAGGGGATACAAACTCTTAAGACATTTTGTGAGATATCATTTTGATTTCTAAAACTGTTTGAATGTGACTTCCATAAAAGAGCTCCAGGAAAGCAGATTGCCTCCAAGAATTTACTTCCAGTTTTGAAACATTTCAGGCCTAGACTGTTTTAGCATTCAGTTTAAATGAGCGCAGAAATCTTCTGTAGCCTGTCTCCACTTCAGACTTCTTCCTGCTCTAATAAAATGCGGCAACAGCATTATAAAAAGTGTTCTTTGGTAAACAGTCTCTTTTTGTGTTCTCAAGGATTGTTTTCTGAAGTAGTCTTTCTGGTGGGGATTGGGTTTATGTCTAGAATTGCATGGAGAATTTTCGCATGCCTGCTCATGATGTCTTTAGGGTTTAGTTATGCCTTATGGTTGTGTGTGTGTGTGTGTTTCATTGCCAAAAGGAAGTTCAGATTTCATGGCAATGAAACCTGCTTTTACAAGTCTATCTGAGTCCAGCCTCAAAAAGCCAGGACTCCCTTGGCAGGAACTGCTTTGGGGAACACCATATGAGTAAGGAATTTTCTTCCTAAGGCTGGGTCAGCCTGGAAAAGGCCTTGCCAAAGACAGTTTATCAATGGAGGGAAACCATGGCTTTTTTAGATAGGATGGGTCAGACATGATACAATATCAAAATATCCAGGAAACATCCAGAAGAGTCAAGGGTTCCAGGCTGGTTTGGAAAGTTGTAGTACAGCCATACTCACGCCATACTCGTCCAATCTCATGCAAACAACCTTATTAAACAGAATCAGCCCAGCATCTCTGTATTGACTTGAAAAGATATCCAGGTTCTTTTGTTATTCTAAATAGTAAGTTGTAGAAAAGTATGTATGGTTTGATGCCATATTTGTAAAAACATGAAAAAAGGCAAAAACTGAGTTCAGGGGACTCTTTACTATCTACATGAACTGAAAGAAATACATGAAAAAACATACATGAGACTGTTGGTAACTGGCTTCTTAGGAATGTGGAATTTGGGTCAGAGAAGACTGAGGAGACCTCGGCTTTACACTACTCAATTGAATAATGTGTTACAAAGAGCAGCTATTACTTTTGTAAGTTATAAAAAAAATAATAAAAGAAAGCCCCAAGAAAGGGGAAAAAAAAATAGTGGAGAGGAATGGCCTGAGAAGGGAACTTGGTTCGGGAGCTGGTTGACAGGTGCCCTGCAGGGTTGGGTATCCCCTCTTGGCGAAATGGGTTCATCCCACAGAGGAAGGCCTCTCTTCCCAGACAAGTGGGGCTGGGTTGGCCGTGTCCTTCCCCTGGCAGCTGGTAGAGAATCAACTGTGCTGGCATTCACCTGCGCTATCACATTTGAAACGGCTTCTGGAAAAAAGAATTGGAACGATCCAGGCAGAGGCAGGAACTGTTATCTCAGGTGGTTCTAGCGGTGAAGACCCTGCCTGCCAGTGCAGGAGACGTAAGAGATGCGGGGTTCGATCCCCAGGTGGGGAAGGAACCTGGAGGAGGGCATGGCCTGGAGAATCTCATGGACAGAGGAGCCTGGTGGGCTACAGTCCATGGGGTTGCACAGAATTGGACACAACTGAAGCGACTTAGCATGCACGCACGCACTCTGAGGGCTTGAGGAAGGGTGACGAGCAGCTGAGAGGAGAACAGCCTTTAAAAGTTCCAGAATGGGAAAGATGGATCCAGCCTCAGCCTCTGAGCACACCTCTAGTCATCTGCGAGACGGACCACAGGCTTTGAACTGGAGACAGTGCCCAAGGCTTTCATTAACCTTCTTCCCTGGAGCCAGTGCCGAGGTGTGTGTCTTTGACGAGGGATGGCTCAGAAGCGACATGACTTTCAAACATGATTTGTTTTATATTCTATTTGTGAATTAGGGTGTGTTTACAGTGAAAGAATGATTTAGATGATGACGACTCAGCTGGAAATATAAAGGCATAATTGAATCTCCAAGTCTATTAAAGACTCTTGTCTTGTGTCTTATGGGTTGACATTTTATTACAGAGGCCAACTTGGCTCTTGCTTTCAGTTTCTTTTCTTCCCTTTTGTATCTTTCAAATATTAGATTTTCCCTTCTCCCTACCAGAAATTAAAAAAATAAATAAAATAAAGAAAACCTCCAAGGAGAGCCAGGATGTCTGAAAAGAGCACCCTGGGGAGGTGGCATCACGTGGCAGGTTGGCACAGGGACGCTGGGCATTGGCACAGTGCCTGGCACCCTGCACTGATGCCCAGTCAATTGTTACCCTCAGAACCTCTGCCATCCCCAGCCCTGCCACCAACTTGCTCTGTTTCCTAGGGCAAATCAGGTCAATCCTGGGGTCCCCTTGTTCCTCCTACCAACGGAGTTCTTGACAGCTAATAGCTCCGGCGAAGCCCAGAAAAGCACCACAAGAGGCACAAAGGCCAATGATCAAAATAACCCACCCCGATTCCTTTGTAGAAGGATAATATGTCACTGGCGACTGCTCTCAGTAAGTGGGTCTTTTTTTTTTATCTCTGAAGAGGCTGGAACCTGTTCCTCAGGGCTGCTAAATCGGGCCTTGTTCTGCGGTCTGATCTGCTGGCGACCTGTGTCCACTTTACTGAAACTGGCCGGGGGCCCTGGCACCATCAGGCCACGTGGGCCGCCAAATCGCAAGCCTTCTTTTGAGCAAATAGCATCGCACATGCTGCCATCGAGAAAATGAAAGCATTCACAGTGGCACAGCGTCCAGCTTCTCTCTGTGGCCTTTGGAAACAATTTTGTGACCAGGGAAGGGCAGGAGACAAAGGTCTTTCTATCTGATCTGTTCACCAAGCCGGCGTTGGATCGTGGCAGGCCTCTTTCCCTGGTACCATGCGGATCGCTATCATCCCATTTGTCTCCTGTCTGAGTAGACAAGGCAGGCAGGCAGGCAGGCAGGCAGAGGGATCTATTTCAACTGCCCTTGACTCTGTTTATAATCACCAACATGAAAGGAAGGGAAAGAGATGGAGTTTATAGGACTGGCTCTTTGTGTAACCTAATTTATCTCTCTCCGGCAGCAGTGCGCTGAGCAGTTTCCTCTTTTGTTTCCGATGCGGGAAACTGAAATATGAATCTATGTTGATGAGAGAATAAAGGAACTGAAAGAGGCATAAATCTTATCTTCTTGCAACCCTCGAAGATCAGCTTCTTGTGAAGAAGGGGATTATACTTCTGTAATTAACTGCTTTGCAGCTCCTGGTGATGGCTCAGAGCTGAATAATAGCACCCAGCGAAGTTGCATGAAAGGCGGGCGGGCGGGCTGGTGCAGCCGCGGATCGTGAACAATGGTCTCGGGCCTGACATCCTTTCCCAGTGCCCAGCTCGCAGAGAGTCAAGCCAGGAGATATTTGTTCCTTGTCTAGCAGCGTTCATGGCAGAGAGAATAGAATTCCAGAGCAAATAGCTCCCAGAGACCTGTTCTGCTGTAGATTGGGAGCTGCCACGAGGTACCTAGAAGACCTCAGCTGGGTTTTCACCCTCCGTGTTCCAGCTGCTTACTGAAGCTCGGTGGAGGTGACTGCCCCTTTCGAGCTGTGAGATTTGGGGAAAGTCGTCTCACTTCTCTAATCTGTAGTATTACCATCCACGAAAATGCAGGGGGTCTTGTAGAATTTGGGGGAGGAAGAGTTTAGATCACGTGTATAAGCAAATCACTTATGACGCTGCCTGGCACCTGGCAGGTCGTCAATAAATGCTAGCTATTATTATGATCACTTCGTGGAATACAAATGGATGGTGAACTCGTCACTGTTTACGAGGCTTATCATGGAAGGCACCGTATATGCCTCAGTGGCTAAAAGCCTCCCATCATCCCTGTCAGGTAGGATTCTTCCTCCCATTTCATGGATGACAGAGAGGTTCAAAACACTGACCTGCTCACAGAGAAGCCTGGGAGCTGAGTCTTCTGTGCTGGGCCCGCCCCCTGCCCCCTCTCCCCTCCACACCAGGCTCCCAGCCCCTCAGCTGTTCCTCCACGGGTTCATCTGCCTGTCACTTCCGGGCCTCATCAATGGTTTGATCTTCCAGGATCAAACCCCTGGGCCATCTTTGCTTCCCCTCCTCCTCTCTGCCCCATGCTGGCATCACTGAGCCCTATAGATTCTTCTCTTGAGATGTTTCCAGAACCTCTCCTTTCTCAGTCCTGCTGCCACTCATGCTGGCCCAGAGCCTGGTCTCTCAGGCTCCTGAGTGGTGTCCAAGGGAGGGCGGAGCTCTCTTTCCTTCACCCCCAACGCTGGCGCCCTGTGAGTGGCACCCAGCCCCGCTGCCCTGTCCTTCCCTGCTAGGGGTCAGCAGCCACTGCATCAAGCCCACTCTTCTTCCTTGGCATTCAAGGCCCTTCAGCTGACCCACCCAAAGTCATCTCTTCACACTTGAACCCCCCTGTCTGGCTGAGCCTGATTTAGTCTCCATTAGGCAGGCACCCCACAGCCTCTCTGAGGGCTCAGGGGATTAGATTCTTGATAAAGATGCAGAAGACTCTTGAGAGTCCCTTGGACCGAAAGAAGATCAAACCCGTCAATCCTAAAGGAAATCAACCCTGAATATTCATTGGAAGGGCTGATGCTGAACTAATGCTGACTGATGCTCCAATACTTTGGCCACCTGATATAAAGAGCTGATTCATTGGAAAAGACCCTGATGCTGGGAAAGATTGAAGGCAAGAGGAAAAGCGGGCAACAGAGGATGAGACGGTCGGATGCCAGCATCAACTCAATGGACATGAGTTTGAGCAAACTCAGAGCGATAGTGAAGGACAGGGAAGCCTGGTGTGCTGCAGTCCATGGGGTCACAAAGAGTTGGACAAGACTGAGCGACAGAACAACATCAAAGATGCAAATGCCCCATGTAGGAAGCCACACTCAATGCGTGGTCAGTGTAGGACAGCCACGGAGCACAGAGATCATCTATTCCATCCACCCACACATCCCACCAATAGAACTTGAGGCCCAGGAAAGCTCAGTGACCTAGGCAAAGTCACTCAGCTTCAGAGTCAAGTTTCAAACCTAGGTCTTCTAACTTAGAATTCAGGGCTCCCCCATTAGACCAATAGACATATCCCCCTCATTGGTGGCCAGGGAGGTGGGAGATGGGGACACATTACTCAGTCTACACATGGGCCCCATGTGTGATTCAACCACAGGGACAGCCTGAAAGCCTGCCTGCTGAGGGAAAAAAAAAATGACTGAGTTAGACCCTGGGGCAGGGGTGTGGTGGGCAGGAACTGGGGGTGGGAGGTGGAGACTAAGATTTAGGCAGATGGTCATGGAAATTAGAGACTAGAAGGCAGATGAAAATGCAGGTGAATACTAGTCTGAGCAATGTGCTTTGAAAGAAAGAAAGTGAAATCGCTCAGTCGTGTTCCAACTCTTTGCAACCCCATGGACTGTAGCCCACCAGGCTCCCCCGCCCATGGGATTTTCCAGGCAAGAGTACTAGAGTGGGTTGCCATTTCCTTCTCCAGGGGATCTTCCTGACCCAGGGATCGAATCTGGATCTCCCGCGTTGCAGGCAAACCTTTTATCGTCTGAGCCACCAGGGAATTTCCCAATGTGCTTTGGGAACATAGCAATTAATTTCTCTACTCTGATGGGAGATGGAATCCAGGAGGGCTTTAGGGAAGAAGCGGCCTGTGACGTGGGTCTGAAGAAGCCGAAGGATGACTCCCAGTGAAATTAGGGACAAGGCCTTCTGGATTGAGGGAGCAGCTGGACAGAGGCAGGGGGGTCAGACAGCCTGGGCTGATGTGGGGAACAGCGCAGCTGGCTGCAAAGGAGCCTGGAAAAAGGCAGAGAAGCCTGAGTTCGAGTTCTGACCCTGCTCCTAGTCTGACCCGCTCAGGATTTAGGCCAGTCACTTTACCTTTCTGGATATTGCTGGTGGTGGTTTAGTTGCTCAGTCCGATTCTTTGTGACCCCACGGACCGTAACCCACCAGGCTCCTCTGTCCATGTTATTTTCCAGGCAGGAATACTGGAGTGGGTTGCCGCTTCCTTCTCCAGGGGATCTTCCCGACCCAGGGCTCAGATGTGCCTCTCCTGCAGTGTAGACAGTCTCCTGCATTGGAGGCAGGCACCCCCCACAGAGCCACCAAGGAAGCCCCATACGTGAAACAAGCATAACAGCCTTGTGTCTCCCGAGGGTTATTACGAGGATGAATCAAAACAGTGAGGCACCAAATGTAGGGCCTGCACATAGTAGGTGCTCGACAAAAGGCCCGCCATGGCAGGAGGGTAGGTCCTTCTGGAACACACGGCAGGCAGGGGGTTGGGTGATGCTGTGCATTTTCCTTTGCCTTCCAACGGGCCTTTCCCCTTTCCTTCCAGGAACTCACCAGCTGGCCTAGGAGGGCTGCTTGCCCACTCAGAGTTGCTAGGATGTTTGGTCATCCCCGGGTCCAGAATGGTCTTCTGGTTCTGTTGTCATCCTTGAGTTCTTTCCAGCCTGAACACAGCCGGGGCTGGTGTTCCAGGTCTGGACATGTTTGCTGGCAGAGCCTGTATTTGGGAGAGACAGCTCTGTTTAGGTAGAGACACTGAAAACAGCTGCTGGCTTCTCTGCCGCGGTAAACATGGCGTAAACCTGGCCACTCTGGGCTTTGCAAGGGGACAGGAGCGCCAGGCAGGCCCTGCTCACCATGGCCTGCGGGGTGTAGGGGAAGGCCAGCTCTTCAGGGAGTGTGCCAGCCTCCTCAGGCTAGGTCAGCATTGGGGTGCGGGAATGAGTCAGAGACCCTTCCTTTCCCCTTGGCCTCTAGGTGTTGGAGGACTCTCCAGGCAGTTCCTGCCACGTCATATCTGTGGGACTTTAGGTCAATTTGTCAACCTCTCTGGATGGACTAGGCAACAAAGGCATGTCCCTGTCTGCTGCTCCTCTTTAGTAAGTGGTGGCCCAATTTACCTATGCATCAGAGTCACCTGGGTGGGGCCAATTAAACATTCAGATACTCAGAATTCCTGAGGGCAGGGCCCCGGAACCTGCCTTTTAAGGAACTCTCCAGGTGATTCTGGTACAGGCATCTCAGGAACCGCACCTCCACTATCACCGAATTCCAACAGAGTCCCTGGGAAACCAGGAGAAAGAGTTAGGCAGAAGGAGGAGCTAATAGGTGATGTCAGCACACCACTCCTCTTCACACATATATCCTCAGTTATGCTTTTTTCATGTTGACTTAGAAACAGATGCTCTTGGATGTATGTCTCCTTAGGACAGATGCCATCACTGTTTTTAGGATACAAAATTTAGAGTGATACCCCATCTTCTAGACTTACTCCATTTCCAATGCATCCACCCATTCACCACCCACCCACCTATCCATCCATCCATTATCCATCATTTAGTCCTCGCCTGTTCTGTGCCTGGCTGGGCTTTGGAGACACAGGGAATAACAAGATCTAGTTCCTGGCCAGAATCCCCCATCTACATAAATAGACACAGAAATCATCCTAATGTAGGGGGATCCTTCCAACATGCAAAGTCTCAAGGGGGTACGGTGGTGGTACAAGGCAGAAATGATGCATTCCACGGGAATGAGGAAAGGGAAGGCCTCGCAGACAGAAATCTGTGAGTAGATCGTGAAGGGGAGTAGGAGTTTGCCAGATGGGGAGACCACGCGCGAGGGTATGTAGGAAGGTAGCTGACTCCCGTGAATGAAACCTCTTCACATCCTCTACGAGAGCGGAGGCCTCTCCTTGGGCTTCCTGGGGTCCATGTTCCAATGTTCGTCTCTGGCTGCTTCCTCAGCCTCATCTTCTGGTCCTTCAGAGCGGAAAGAAACCATTCTGCAGTTGTGTGTTGCAGGCTCGTGGCAGCTGTCTCTTGCACAGCAAAGTCATTCTGCAATTAAGAGGTAAACAGCCATCCGAGTTGAGAGGCATAGGATGCTTAAGAGCTTGCGTTCAGGTTCCAGCTTTGCCTGCAACTCACTAGGTAACTGAGGGTCAGTTTCCCCATCTTTGAGAGGGAAGATCGGCTTCCAGCTCTGACAGTGTCTGCCTGAAGCATAGCCCTGACACTCTGGCTCCCATGCGCTTGTAGCTCCGTTACATTTTCTCCCCACTCTAAGCTCATCTGTCTCAGCACGTCAGCAGCACAACATCTTGCAGGATTAGTGGACTGGATCTGAGTGCCCCCGCAGGGTTCGCTTTAGCCGAGACGGTTTTGCAGGGGAAATGCAAGGTGGATGCAAGCCTGAAGGTGGCGCTGTGGCTCCAGTTGCCGAGCTGCTCTCCGGAGCGGGTCTGCGTGTTTCAGAGCACGGTGGGGACTGGGCACTGCTGAGGGCAGGTTCTCTCCTTTCGCGGGCCCTCGCTGTCCAGCAGACCCTACTGGTTTGCAAGAAGCCCCCGGGCCAGCGCGCTCGGCATCCACACCTGCTGGGCCCCCTTCACACATCTTCAGGGGTCTGTTTCCTTCTTGGTCCTCCCTTCAGAAGAGGAAGAAGAAAGCCTGTTGCAAATGGCTTGTGGGTGGAGTGGGGGTCTTTGCTGGTGTTCCCTGGTGTTCAGTGCCTGCAGGGGGCCCTTGGTGCGGAGCCCCGTGGGGTCTCTGACATAGCCTCCTGGACCCACACCTCCGACCCCCAGCAACACCCTGGGCTGATGACATTTTGAAAGCACTCCATACTCTTTCTACTGTTGCCTTCTCTCCATTCATTTGGGTTCATCTTTTAGCTGAGCCACTGAATAACGGGGGCTTCCCAGGTGGCGCTAGTGGTAAAGAACCCGACTGCCAATGTAGGAGACACACGAGATGCGGGTTTGATCCCTGGTCGGGAAGATCCCCTGCAGAAGGGCATAACAACCCATTCCAGTATTCTTGCCTGGAGAATCCCATGGTCAGAGGAACCTGGCAGGATACGGTCCATAGGATCAATCGCACTGAGTCAAACTTGACTGAAGCGACTTAGCAAGCACACGCTGAATAACAAGCCCAGGGGGAAAGAATGATGGGGGCAAGGAGAAGGGAAGTGGAAAACACTAAGGTTTATGAAGTGCCCGCTGGGTGCCCAGCACCTCCACATAGCTATAGCCATGAGTTGTATACTTCCAGCAGCATCACCCTTTCCGCCAATCAAAATCACCAGCCCAACCTGCTACTTAAACCAGACACACCAGGGGAGCTGCTCTGGTGGGATGGGGGGTGGGCACTGAGGACCCTGCCCCTCATGGCCCCACCCCCTTCCCCCCCAGCAGCCCCCCTGGTGCTTCCACACAAGCTGGATCTAAAGCATCATGCACAGTTTATCTGCATACACCTCTTAAAAGAATTAGATAGTCTCCCTGTTTTTCAAATACAAAGGCTAAGGCCCAGAGGGGTGAGGTGATTTGCCAGGATCCCATGATTAATAAAATAAGATTATTAATAAAATAATGAATAAAACGGAGAACCAGGCTGCGGACCTAGGCATGCCTGACTCCAAAGCCCCCAACTCTGCCTGGAAGACAGTGGGTACTCTGCTTCCTAAGGAGGGGCAGATGGGGGCTGTGGCTCCCCGTGCTGCCTGGAGGACCAGGCCCAACATACAGGACATGTTTGATGCTGGAGATCTGGGAAACTGCCTGCAAAGAAGGGACCCATATAGGACAGGAGGAAACACGTGGGGAGTGCGTTCTGTGCCCCCGGGGACACGACCATTCGGCCCCCACGCAGGCTCCAGCGCAGTGGACTTCAGAAGACACCAGCCGGACATGTGCTAGACATTCAGATTCAAGCTTTCCAGGCCCTGATCAGGCTGTTTTGTTTCAGGGCAGCCAAGGTTTGGGGCTGTAAAACATGAACTGGATCTCAGCCCTGCTTTGCCGGTGGAGGAGGGACTGTGGAAGAACCGCAAGATGCTTAAAAAAAGAACAAAAAGTGAAGTCGTTTGTTTGCTTGCAATGTTCAGTTTGTCTGAAATCTTGTGAGCAGCACAGATTTGGAGTCAGAAATCCACGGGCTCAAAGGTCATCTCTGCGTTTGACCTGGCTTCTCTGAGTCTCAGCTGCCTCCTCGGTAAAATGGCACCATGAACAGTCCCCACGTCACCGGGCTGCTGCTGGGGATGGGGATTACGTGAGCGCTGGTGCGGGGACGCGGCGAACCCGGCTGACCCTCTCCCTGCTCTAACTCTTCTCGAAGCTCGTGGAATTGATGGTATGTGCCACGTGGATATGCTTCCAAGGGGCACTTAACGAACAGGTTGTCACTTCTCATTGTGGCAGACTGGCTGAAACACTCACTTTTACATCTTCCTATGGGAGATGTGATACTGATCCTCAAAATTGTAAACGCAGAGCCTCAGAGGGCCCAGGATTGAGTCCAGCTCCATTTAGGGATGGGGGAAACGACTTCGCCAAGGTCACCCTTGGTTAGTGGCAGAGCTGCTGACTGCTAGCCCACGGCTCTGTCATCCCAGATGGGAAGGGAGGGCTGTAGGATGCTCTCTTGATCCTTCTGGTCCATGATTCCTGCATCTGTGAGGAGAATAGGGGAAGGGGGTCATCAAGGGAGACCCATTCTGCCCCATGATCCCCATCGTGTGGGGCCTCGTGTTGGGGGGTCAGTGGAGCCCCTGTCATGGGACTGAGGTCGCAGGATCCAGGACCAGTCCCGTCATCAGCCAGAGCCGGGGTGGAGCCAACTCCTCCCGCAGGTATAAGGGGATGGCTCCATCTCTGCCTCTTACCAGCTGTGTGGCCTGGCAGGGAATCGCTCTCTCTGAGCCTGTTTCCTGGTCTGAGAACCAAGGAGAATAAAAGCACATACCTCATAGGTTATGGTTAAGATTAAACAAGTGAATATTATAATAATAACACTACAAACATTTAGGAAACACGTAGAATCCTCATAACAACTTGTATTTCGCTACTGCAGAAAAAGGCTCAGAATGATTAAGCAGAGTCCAAGGACACTCAGGTGGGGAGGACAGGGCCAGATTTTGAGCCCAGGTGGACTGGCTCGAGAATTCCACCACCGTAACCACTCTGCCCCTTGGCCTCTCAATTTAGGCAAAGCCCAGTGCTT
>NW_011494750.1:444306-446065 GCF_000754665.1 Bison bison bison
AGTCCCTCCCTTCCTCACCCACCCACTTCATGCTCCCAGGAGTGGGCGGGCCCCAGAAACAGTGCGCTGGAGTTTCTCAGACACCTGAAATCCACCCAACTCAACCATTTTGCCTTAAACCACTTTTCTGCTCTGTTTTGTTGTCAGTTTGGCTTTTCACATTTTTTGTTCCTTGATCAAAAGCACAGCCGAATTGCCAGCAAAGCAAATCTCTTGATCCTGTGCTCCTGGGCACCAGGTGAACCTCTGTGCTCAGCTAAGCTCCCAGTGCCAGTCAGCCAAGGGGCACGATTGCCTGGGTTCTACTTGCACGCATGCGTGCTGACCCCCAGCCCATGGCCAGCTTCCTGAATACAAACAACCAATTTGGGAGAAAACATGCTTTCTTGTTTGTGGCTTTCTGGATACACTCAAGTTCCTGGTTAATACAGAGACCTGGTCAAGATGTCCAAATACTCTTCTTAGCACAGAAACTGGTCTTCTCATCAGTCTCTGCTCATAGCCCCAAAGAGCAGAGGGTCTCAAGAAGTAACAGGAAAGGCCAAGTCACTGAGTGTTCCCCCTGAGGCTCTGGTTCCCTTCCAGCTGCTTGCAGGCCTTGGGCCCACAGAGGATAAGATAAGGAAATAGAAAAGAGCGCTGAGTAGTACCAAGCAGCATGGTGAATAAAGGCAACTCAGGACAACGGAGAATCTGGCCAAGCTATTTAAAGGCCCAAATGTATTGCTTTTTCCAGTGGCCCAAAGGAATAGCAGTCCACCCTGGAGATACAGATCCCTTACGTCATGGTTGAAAGGGGGAGGACTGAGACCCTGGTGGGTGCTAAGGTGGGATCTCAGACCTGCCTCTGAGCCTGCAGTGCTAGTATCTACAGCGAAAATGAAAGTGTCAGTCACTCAGTCGTGTCTGATTGTTTGTGACCCTGTGGATTGTAGCCCACCAGGCTCCTCTGTCCATGGGATTTCCTAGGCAAGAATATTGGAGTGGGTTGCCATTCCCTCCTCCAGGGGATCTTCCCAACCCAGGGGTCAAACCCAGATCTCCTGCACTACACACAGATTCTTTACCATCTGAGCCACCAGGCAAGCCTGGAATCTATGATATGTTTGTGCAAATGGTCAGCAGACCCCCAGCTGCCTCTTGTCTTCCCATCTGTGCTTGTTGAAACCCTGTCCATGCTTTGGGCCCCCTCTCCAATGCGACCACTTCCAGAAAGACTTAGAATCAATCCCATTTTTCTCTCTTGTACCCCTCATCATCCCCTCCTCTTCCCACCTTCTACCTGGCATTATGGTGGCTTTTCCACCTGCCTTCATCTCGGAGATGCTCATCGGGCTCCAATTACGTGGCAGACCAAGAGCTAGTCACTGGTGATGAGAAAGATACAATTCCTGTGTTACTTAAAGAGCGCACATGCTCACAGTCTAGCAGAGACAGACAAGTCAACACATAATTAAAACGCAGTGTGGAGGAATGCGCAGATTGCCTTGAATGCTGAGCGGCTGGGCCATCTGCCTGGGGTTGGGGTGGGGGGGGGGGAGACCCAGGAGACTTCCTAGAGGGGACGATGCCTTAGAGGGTGGGCTCCACAAAAGGACAGGGGATGGGAAAGAAGGAGAAATTCAGGCGGGGTGGAACAGCACCTGCAAAGGCAGGGAGGTGCAGGAGAGCAGTTCTCATGGAAGGAGCCCCAAGGAGCTTTGATGGCTGGATTGCAGGGGGTCCTAGGCATTGGCAGGGAGGGGGGTGAGGGAAAGGG
>NW_011494750.1:446165-477845 GCF_000754665.1 Bison bison bison
GTGGGATCAGGCAAGCGGGCAGCTGTCAGATCGCAGAAGACCCAGTAAGCACTGCTTAGCAGTCTGGGCTTTGTCCTGCAGGCAGTGGACCCCCACGGAAAGGGTTTTAGGAGGCCTGAACCTGATTGGATCTGTGTTTTAAAGAGACCACTTGGGCTGCTGAGTGAAAATGGATGGTTGCAAGGCAACAGGCGAAGCAGAGAGACCAGGCAGGAGGTGGTAGCGATTGTCTGGGTGAGACGTGATGGCTCAGTGATAGCACTGGAGGGAAGAGAAGTGGAGAGATTCAAGGTCCATCTGGGAGGGCGGATCTGCAGGACAAGTTGTTGGCGGGACGGGTGAGGGAAAGAGCAGGTCAGAATGACTCCGAGAATCTCAGTGCCGTCGCCAAGGTGGAGATGAGGTCTGGGGAGGAAAGATGGCATTTTGTTTAGGAAATACGGATCTGAGGAGCCTGGGAGATACCCCTGGGTGCCTGGGGCAGCCCCTGCCTCCTCTCCCCCTTTCTCCCCAGAACCCCTCTCTGTGGATCTTTCTCAGACTTACCGCCTATACCTGTGTTCAAGGGGTGGCCTGAAGGTAGGCTAATCTTTTTCACCTCCAGGTGCCAGACACGTGTAAAAAGCGAGCAGAGACGCACCTCTGCTGAAGGTGCTCAAACTGGATCCCGGCGTGTGCTGCCTCTCTGCGGTGTTTGCACTTCAAAAAAGAAATCTAGACAAGTTACTCAAAAGGTGGAACTTCAGGGTTGTGAGGAGGGAGATTTGGGGGGGTCACCCCATCGTGTCTCTGGGGCCTGAGGACACACTCGCTGGCGTTGGTAGACCGGTCAGGCCTGGAGCCTTCCTTCTGGCATCTTTTCCTGGTTGCCTGCTTGTCCAGCTCTGCAGTCTTCAAGAATGTACCCTGCACCCGCTCTCCGCACTGACCCCCTACCTTCACACTAAGCCCGCACCACCAACTTCAAGTCCCCAGCAAAGTTCTCTGTCCTTCCTGGGTTCTCATCCTTATTCATGAAACGGCAGGATTAGGCTCTTTTTCTTCCCCTCCATCCGCTTTTGATCCTCCTTCCTTAGTGGTTAAGAGCAGGGCTTCGGAATTAGGCTGACCTGGTGTGAATTTCAGTTTCATCGCTTTCTATTTGGATGTGTCAGGTAGATAGAATAGGGAAAAGGAGTCCAAAACGGCGGTGGCTAAAAGACAAGGAAGGGGAAAGCCCATGAAAATAGAACAAAGGAAGGTCCGAGGACCGGAGTGAGGACCTCAGGTAAAACAAACAACACTCCTGGCTGGCCCAGTTTACATAGGACAGGCCCAGGGAGAGATAAACATATAAAAAGAGGAGCCAAAGCTAGCACTCTCTCTCTCCCTCCCACACGCTGGGCGCTCTTCTCTTCACGTCTTTGGATCGCCGTGCCCTCACGCCTCGAAGATGGATTTTCCTGCTATCTTCTAAATAAAATAGAGCTGCGACACTGAGCTGTAGCACTGATTTGTCTAAGAGCTATAACATGGTTCTTTCGCGACCTGAGAGCTATAACACGGTCTATCCAAGACCTGAGAGCTGTGACACGCCGAGGGGGCTTTAATGTCCGTCATTCCAAATCTTTGTTGTGATGAGACAAAGAGCCGAGGAACATACGCTCGCGTGACAGATGCTTCTTCACCAGGGCCTTCGTCTCTTCATCTGTCAAATGGGCACAGCAATAGTACCTACTGCATATTATTAGTGCCCATATTCAGTGGGATGATGTTTGAAAAGTTCTGAGCTCACTGGCTGGCACCCAGTGGGTGCTCAAAATCTGCTAAGGTCATGGTCATCATGTTATCAGGATTCTCCATTTTCCTTTGCAAATACTACCAATATAGGGGTCCCTCTGGCCTGGGCTGCCAGCCGTCCAGTCTGGAGGCAGAGGGCTGGACTGGATGACCGCCCCCTGCCCTGGGTCTTTTTGATTTGGGAGTCTGGGACCTCAAAGGCTTGGGAACATTCTCTGTGAACTTTCCTCCCTTGATTCTTGGGGTGATTTGAAAGCTGGCCTCTATGGGATCTCTATTTAATTTTTCCAGGTTCTCGAGAGGCTCCGTTCCTCCATCCCCTGCTCTCAGCATCCCCTCCTGTGTCTGGACAAGTGAAGGCATGCCTCTCAATCAGCCCTTCCCGCCTACCTGCTGACTCCCCAATTACTGGGCCTCTGGCTTTGCTTCACTCTGTGTTTCCCGAGGAGATTCTGAGGAGCTTCATGGAATCGCCGCACCTTCCAGCGCTCTGTGTTTCTGAGACTGACTTCAGAGCAGAGGCACAGGGCTTTGCAGACTGAGTTTCCGCACTGTCTGTGCCGCCTCTATGCCTGGCAGCTCCCGGGGCCCAGGGAGCTCGACTCTGCGGACGCTGCTGTGGACTGCCTTGGTCTGTCATCTTGTGTTTCAGTAACAGTTCTCCAGGGAAGCAGAGCCAATAGGGTGTGTGCGTGTGTGTGTGTGTGTGAGACATTGTGTGTGTATATATACTACATCACCAGCTATAGTGATCGGGGTGTATGAGCGTGTGTATATACACATATATCTGTGTACATACACACAAACCAGTCAATCTTAAGGAAAAGCAACCCTTAACACTTGTTGGAAGTGTTAGGGGAAGCACACTGATTGAAACCATCCACCCTGGCCAGGCACCATAGTAACCATTTGCATAAGTTTTACGACAGGAGGTCCTGGTAAGGAACACGGAACCAATAAGCCTCCACCAACCAGAAGAGTTCGGGAAAGGTCAAAAGGAGACACCACATGTCTGACCACCTCCCAGAATCCTGCTCTCTGGCATCCATCTTGGCTGAACAAGGCGTGTACCACCAGAAAGGACTCTGAGTCAGAGAGATTGGCTGAAGACAACCCGGAAACTAACCCCATCACCATAAAACCCGAGACTGCGAACCACTTGGCAGAGCTGTTCTCCTGGTTTCCCTTACCCTGCTGCTCTCCACCTGGGTGCCCTTTCCCAATGAAATCTCTTGCTTTGTCAGCACATGTGTCTCCTTGGACAATTCATTTCCGAGTGTTAGACGAGAGCCCAGTTTTAGGCCCTGGAAGGGAACCCTCTTCCTGCAACAGAAGAACTGATGCTGAAGCTGAAACTCCACTATTTCAATCATGTGATGTGAACAGCTGACTCACTGGAGAAGTTCCTGATGCTGGGAAAGATTGAGGGCAGAAGGAAAAGAGGGTGTCAGAAGATGAGACGGCTGTACGGCATCACGGATGCAATGGACATGAACTTGGGCAGTTCAAGTTCCCAAACTTCGGGAGAGGGTGAGAGATAGAGAGGCCTGACGTGCTGCAGTCCGTGGGATCGCAAAGAGTTGGACACAACTGGGCGACTGAACAACAACATACACATATGTGTGTGTACATACACTTGATTCATTTCAACGAGTTGGCTCACACAATTATGAAGGCTGGCGAGTCCAAAATCTGCAGGATGGGTCAATAGGCTAGAGACCCAGAGAAGAGCCAAGGATGTGACTCAAGCTTGAAGGCTTCTGCTGCAGAACTTGGGGTGGGGGAAGGGTGTCAATATTGTGTTCAGGCCTTAACCTGATTGGATGAGGCCCAACATTATGGAAGGCAAATCTGCTCAAAGTTCACCAAATTAAATGTTAATATCACCTGAAAATACCTTCACAGAAACATCCAGAATGATGTTGGACCCCATATATGGGCACCACAGCCCAGCCAGTTTGACACAGATAATTAACCACCATTCCCTGTTATTGATGGGGCTTCCCTGGTGGTTCAGTGGTAAAGAATCTGCCTGCCAAAGCAGGAATTGTGGGTTCCATCCCTGGGTCAGAAAGATACCTTGGAGAAGGAAATGGCAACCCACTGCAGTCTTCTTGCTTGGGAAATCCCATGGACAGAGGAGCCTGGCGGGCTACAGTTCATGGGATCGCAAAAGAGTCGGACGTGACCAAAGCAACATAAATAACAACAGCAGCCTGTTATTGCCAGACATACCGGAGAAATAGTCTGGGCCTCAAGGATGCTTCTCCTCACCCTGTATTCCAGACCAGGTAATAGCAACACTTGGTTCCTGCTTCCCTAGAGGATCATGATGGAAAGGGACCAACGAGCAGGCTTAAATTCAGCCTGAGCAGTCAGCGTCCCTTGGCCTGCAGCAGATCAGGTCTGGGGCAGAAGACCTGAGAGGCTCATAGGTTGAATGAGAGACACTGAGCATCTCTGTGATGTGAATTAGGGGAAGGGGTTGAGGGATGTTGCTGCCCCTATGACCTCACAGACAGTGACCTTCAAACCTGGATGCATAACAGGACCGCCTTAAAATGCAGATTCCCAGAACCCTGCTCTCAAGGGAAATGCCTGATTCAAAAGACCAGAGCCTCTGACTTTTTAGCAAGCACTTAATGTATTGCGATAGAAAATATTATGAGGATGGACTTATTTAGCATCTCCTGAGGCCGGACATTCTCATCTGTGGTGAGGCACCTGGTCCAACTCAAAATTTCATGCCGATTCAACTTTTTACCATCTCCCTTGAATGACTCCTGCCATAGAGATCTAATTCCCACCAAGGGAGCCCCTTGTGTTTTTAGAGGAGACACCTGAGGTCTGGCTTCCTGTGCCTTCCAGCAGCTGGTCCTCGCTCCAGCTCTTAGAACCAGAAGGAATCTGTCTAATTGCTCATCCACTGGAGAGCCCTTGAGGTATTAATGACATTTCTCAATTCCCGATGTATCTTCTCTGGGTGAAAAATCCCCAGCCCCCTCACCAGGCAACATGAGTTCCCAGGAGTGGACCCTGCTCAGACCGTTGCTGGGCCCCTGCAAGGCCAGCAGAATAATCACCTCCTCCTTCTGGATACTACACCCCCATTAATGCGACCTTTGTATTAGTCCCTTCAATGCTGTGAATGGAATCCTCCAAGTCTGAGCCCTGAGCCTGGATCCTTACCCTCTTCCATTTGACTTAATTGTTCCACTGGAAAGAAGAGTTTCCTCAAGGGCCTGAGCACCCCAGAACTTTCTCTTCCATTTTGAAAAACATAGGTTACCAAAGGTCCTCCAGGCATCTGAGAACAAAGGGTTGGCTGCCCCTTTGGATTGGCCGTCTCTGGGCCCATGGCCTGACTCAGATGCTGGTGCCCTTCGTGGAAGACACCACAGTGTAGTAGGAAGCTCATAGCCTTTGGGCCAAGAAAGCTTGGGTTCAAATCCCAGTTCTAGCAGCTGCAGGACCTGGGGCACCTGAGCCTCAGTTCCTTCATCTGTAAATAGTACCTGCCTCCTAGGACTATGCTGAGAATTCCAGATAAAGTGTCAAAGCAGCTTGCTCAGGGCCTGGCACGTGGCCGATGTAATGTAAGTCTGACTCTCATCTCCTCTTGAGGAACTTGGTTATCTTCTCCTTCCTTCGTTCCCCATCAGCTCCCTCAATTCTAGCCTCTAAGGCTGGAGAGTCTTACTAAGTAAGCAGACCAGAGGCTCCAAGCAGATCTTGGGGCTTTGGGCACATGGTCCCTTGGGAGGGGACAAGTGTGTTCCTTTCCTGTGATCTCAGACCTGAGAAGGGTGGCCAGGAAGCCACTCTAGAGCCACTTCCAGCCCTGCCCAACAGGTCTCCCCACAAGTCTTGTTCTTTGGGACCCCGAGCCCTGAAAGCGGGTGAGACAGATGCGAAAATCACCCAACAAGCTAAGGTAAGGGAGGACCATTCCTCTCACCACTCGGCCCAGATCCATGCCCTAGCTCACCTCTCAGGCTTCCACCAGCCCCTCCTCAGTAGGAAGGCACAGGGACACAGACGGAAAATAAGGTACTAACAGGCCAGGAGGGTGGACAGAGAAGGAGACAAGTAACTGGAACGCAGGGTGAAAGGAGCTATCCTAGAAACAGAACAGACAGAAGGCGCAGGGTAGCTGGCACAATGGGTGGGGGTTTGCCTGGGGTGGGGACCACTCTAGCAAGGACACAGCCTGGGCAAAGGCCCAGAGGTGGGGAAGTCCTCTCAGTGTGGAATGACCTAAGAGCTCAGCAAAGCTTGAGGAAGTGGTTGGAAGACAAGAGTGGAGGCAGGGAGGCCAGTTGAGGATCTACTGTGGTGACCCAGACTGGAAGCCACAGGGACACGAACTAGGCCAGGACCTCAGTCCACACAAGGCATTTGGGGACACAAAGACCAGGTGTGGATCCCGGTCTCCAGGGAGACACCCATCCAGCCATTCACTCATCAATCAGTGTTAACTGAGCACCGATACTGTGCCCGCTGTGCTACAGCCAGGATCTTTCCAGGAGAAAGAAAAGGCCTGTCCCCCAGGGTGTTCATTTCCTAGGACTGCTGTAAGAAAGCAGCATGAACTGAATGGATTAAAACAACATAAATTTGCCCTCTCACTGTTCGTGAGGCTGGAAAACTAAAATGAAGGTGTACAGCAGCATCATTGTAAATCAACTACCCTTCAATTAAAAATAAAAAAGTACAGGTGTGGGCAAGGCCATGCTCCCCCTGAGATTCTGAATAGAATCCTGTCCTGCCTCTTCCAAGCTGCTGGCGGAGGCTGTGAAATCCCTGGCTTGCAGCTGCATGGGTCCAAACTCTGCGTCTGTGGTCGCATGGGGCTCTGTGTGTGTGTCCGTCTCTGTGTCTCTCCTCTTTTTCTTATGAAGACACTAGTCATACTACTAGACTTGCCCCCCGCCCCAAACTAAGTATAACCTCTTCTTAACTAACATCATTTGCAAAGACCCAAATTCCAAATAGCATCACATTTATAGGAACCAGGGGTTAGGACATCAAAGTGTCTTTTTGAGAGGGGGACGCAGTTCAACCCACAACACCAAGTAACCACAATGCACTGTGGCAACCACCTTAGATGAGTTGAGGGTGGACTTTGGGAAATCAGGCTAAAGACAGCTTTCGGCAAGCAGGGGAATCCGGGATGACTTCCTGGAGGAGGTGGCCTTTCAGCCATGTATTAATAGGTAGGATTTAGACATGCAGCTATGGAGAAAGAAAGGCATTCCGGGCAGAGGGGGATGAAGGAGTGGAAGCACGGAGGAGGGAATTGCAGGGCAGTAATGCTGTCACTCCAGTTACACCCAGGCCTCCCTCCCACCCCAGCCCCTGCCGCCACATCTTATTTACCCCACATTCACTCCAGCTCCACCCCATTTTGCTCTTGGCTTTGCTGGAGTTTGGAGGAGAATTGCTGCCTGGGATCGTCATGACATACCTCCCTATTCAAGTCCAAACCTGGATTTGTTTTTTTCCAAAGCTGCAGTTAAGAAAAAAATAATAATAATAAACTCGGTATTTATCAAGCAGCAAACCAGTAGGAAATTATAACCTCTTTAAATAAATATGTATCTAATTATAGGGAAGCACAGTCTACTTTTGTAGCACTGTCAGGATTTCCCCCTGCAAGCAGAGTCTGCAGATAGTGTTCCAACCCCCAGGCCCCTGCCCACATCCCACTGGGCATTAACCTCAGAAATACCATCTCAGCTGATCTCTCTGCAAACAGTGAGCCAGGCTGTGCTGAAGTGCCCTGAGCAGGATTGAGAGGGACCCGGGTCCCCTTTTAGAGTCCCCTGATTAGCACCCAACCACAAAGCCACAATCACCTACCAGCCACCCTAGACTGTCTGGCCTGTCCACAGGTTTCTGCCCAGCATGCATGTCTGGGTTTAGCAGTGGTTCACCCTGCAGAAAAGTCAGGAGTTGCAGACAGCACTAGGTTTAGCCATCTTGGGGGGAAACTCGCACCCGGGCTGTTCCATGTGATGCACTAAGCATTCCCTCCGAGCCTGCCCACCTTTCATGTTCAAGTCCACAGACGTTTACTGAGCATAGAATGCCGTGTCCACACATGCCGGAAATGAAGTCCACAGAATGCAGAAGGGAACTCAGATCTATGCTGATGGGTGGTAACCTTGCAAATACCATCACCCAGTGGGTCTTGGAATTAGTTCCTCCTTTTAGCAAAGATTTACTGAGCATCTATTATGTGCCAAGTACCGCTAAGACACCTGGCTCCCTCCCTCAACTTTTTCAAGTGTTTGCTGGAAGGTCACCTTCTCACTGGGGTCTCCTCTGTCCACCGTCTTGAATACTGTCCCCTTCCTACCCCACTCTGGGCCCACCAGCCCTCCTTTACTCTGTGTGAATTTTTCTCCAGCACTTACCACCAACTAATATATTAGGTGATTTACCTTTTGTCTACTATTTTTGTAAGAGAGTAAGCTCTAATGAGAAAGTGAGCTCCACGGGGCGAGGGTTGGGTGGCCTGGGGTGTTTCGTTTGTGTTTGCTGCCATAGCCCCACTAAGGTCAAGGTTGGGCACATACTAGATGCTTAGTTAGTGTTGGTTGAATTGAACTCAGATCATTGTTTTTGGAGGCAGACACATCAGATTAAATTCCGGTTCAAGGCTGTGTGACACTGGGCTCTGAGTCCCTCTTCACTTTGCTAACATGGAATATCCACGGCGTCTGGAGAGTCTAGAACAGTGCCCGGCCCACAGATACAACTCCGAAACTGGCAGGCTGGCTTTTGAGGGTCAGGTTTGGAGTGAGAAGTTTGTGGTTCATGGAAGCCTCACCCGTCAGGGAGGCCTGGGTTTGAGTTCTGGGGCTGCCACTTCCTAGCTCTGTAACCTTAAGCAAATCACGGAGCCTCTCGGAGCCTCAGCGTCCTGTTTGTAAAGTGGGCCTCAAATCAGCCCTCCTACTGCCCCAGAGAGTCACTGGGATGTGGCACGAGGTGTTCAGGCACAGAGCAGGCATCCAGGCTCACTGGCCCCCTTTCTCTCCTTCCAGGGGGGCTGTGGCGAGCCGGGGAGCAGGAGCCTACAAAGGCCCAGGACCCTAGGGCAGGGCACCTGGTCGCAGAAGGGCCATTGGCCCCCAGCCCCCTGCCTATCTGTCCCCTGTTGTGTCTCCACAGTTACCCAGCCTGGGCTTCGCAAGGATGTCTCCAGCTCCCCCACCATCTCAGGCCCACAGTCTCTGCTCTCCCAAGGCGCTGTCTCTCTG
Organism: Bison bison bison; assembly: GCF_000754665.1. Classification (NCBI taxonomy): domain Eukaryota; kingdom Metazoa; phylum Chordata; class Mammalia; order Artiodactyla; family Bovidae; genus Bison; species Bison bison. Next base: position 455,213 of record NW_011494750.1, read on the forward strand.
CTCACTTTGGCACTGATGGGCTCTAAACACGTCCAAAATTAGAGTATGGCTTCCCCCAGAACCCACAGAAAGTCTCAGGAAGAGGGGTCTCCTGGGGGATGGAGGGTTTCTCCAGGAATGGGGGTGGAGGGTTGACTTCCAGGGACTCTGGCTAGCTTTGCAAGAGCAGAGGAAGACCAGGAGGGGCTGCTGCAGCTCTGCAGCTGCCAGTCAAGGAAGAGGGCGGGGCTTGGGCTGGATGGGATTCAGAACAGGCAGGTAGCCATGGCAACCTTTCCTGTTACTCCAAAACAGGAGATGTCCATCTACCTCCTGTGTCTAGGAGAAGCCCCAGAGAGGACTGGTGGGGCCAAGCTCGGTCACTGCTCCCACCTTGCTGCCCTAAAGGGGTTGACTCTTTTGAGGATGGTCCTGCCTCCCCATCACTAGCATGGTGTTGGGGTAAAGCCTGAGGCTTGCACAGGAGGCCCTTCAGCAGGCATGGGGGATGGGAGGGAAGGTGACATCACTGCCCACGCTGCAGGAGAGCTGGGAACTTAGGAACAATCTTAAAGTTGGCACTTCTGCCCAAGGCAGGGATGTATCAGTCACCACATGGGTCTGGCTTCCCCACCACAGCTGGCTTCGTGAGTACCGACTTGAAAACATCCCAGAGCAGCCCTACTCGGGAGGTGATGTGTTCCGGAGTTCAGGACCCTCTTTGGGCTATGGCAGGAAGCAGCAGAGGCCAGGACAGTAGATGCGCACAGGATGGTAGATTAAGTGTATTGATTGAGCATCTGAGGTCTAGTGGGGGAAACACGGGCTTCTCATCTCCTCTGGGAAGGCTGGGTTGGCCACCAAAGCACCGGGTTCATCCTGGGGTTGCTACCTCGTCCTGAGCTCCTCTGCTGGGCACTCTGCTGGGCACTTTGCCTGCACGATCTCATCCCATCCCAGATCAGCCTGAGGGTGCTACTGCCAGGAGCCCCCTTCCGCAGCCAGTGAGGCTTAGCCAGGCCCAGCCAAGCAGCAGACACACCCGAGCAGCAGAGCCGCTTTTAAAGCCAGCTCAGCCCACCTCCCAAGCCCTCTTTGCAGATGAAGAAACCAAGGCCAGGGAAAGCCAAGGCCACTCACTAGGAAATATCAGAGCTGTGAGGCTCTGAGGCCAGGATCCTTAGCCTGGGGTCTATGAACATGGGTGGGAGGAAATACAACTTTATGTTCACTCTCCTCTAACTGAAATTTAGTATTTCCTTCAAGTGCGAATATAAGCAACACCCCAGTTATAGTAACAGCACCTCTGACTTTGTCACCAGTCGGAATCACAGGTGTTTCCATGTCACTCTCGTGGCAGAGATCCTGAAATACCATCTGTGCTCATTTCTACTCTGAAAGCACAGTGGTTGTGACACCTGACATTGGATCACGTAACAGGGATAAGGAAGCACAGTCAGTTCAGTCGCTCAGTCGTGTCCCACTCTCTGCGACCCCATGGACTGCAGCTCGCCAGGCCTCCCTGTCCATCACCAACTCCCGGAGTTCACCCAGACTCACGTCCATCGAGTCAGTGATGCCAACCAGCCATCTCATCCTCTGTCGTCCTCTTCTCCTCCTTCCCTCAATCATTCCCAGCATCAGGGTCTTTTCCAATGAGTCCATTCTTCACATGAGGTGGCCAAAGTACTGGAGTTTCAGCTTCAGCATCAGTCCTTCCAATAAATATTCAGGACTGATTTCCTCTAGGATGGACTGGTTGGATCTCCTTGCAGTCCAAGGGACTCTCAAGAGTCTTCTCCAACACCACAGTTTAAAAGCATCAATTCTTCTGCGCTCAGCTTTCTCTATAGTCCAACTCTCGCAGCCATACACGACTAATGGAAAAACCATAGCTTTTGACTCTACAGACCTTTGTCGACAAATACATTGCTATAGCCCAATTTAAAATTGTTTGATAACTTTTTTTTAAAAAAGCAACAAAGTTGGCTTGTTTTGTAATCATACATATTTTATGATTTAAAAACATTGTTCTGAGAAAGAGTCCACAGTCTTGACCAAACAGTCTCAGGGGTCATGACATAGAAAAGGTTAAGACAGCCTGCCCCCAGCCTGCGCTCCTAACCACTGACTCATTTCTCCCTTTTCTCCTGACTCCAGCAGAGTCAGAAGCTTGGACTAGCTTGGGGGCTGGCACATTCGGGCAGGCCTGTCCCTCTCCTCCTCTCCCTGATGACTCTCCTCCACATTTTCCCATCCCTTAGCCAGGCAGGAGTTAAAATGCCCAGTTCTCTGGAGAATCCACTCTTCCCTTTTACAACCAAGTCAGGTTTGTGCCAATTTCCAGGCACCAATTACGGGCCAGCTCTCTCAGACCAGTTAAAATGTGCAGGTGCCATAATGTGGACATCAACAGTCTGGGGTTATCTCATCAGATATTTTTCATGAAATATTTATAAGAGACTCTGAGGATTTTAACCCCTTCCATGGCCATGCCTCCCTGTTTCAGCCGGGCTCTTGCAGAATCCTGCAGCAACAGGGATGGGAGGGCAGAGAGGCTGAGAATGACTAGGGTAGGGGAGGAGGGAATAGGACTCCACAGAAATTCTTTAAAAACAACAAAAAAAAAGAATCTGCAGAATTGGACTAATCAAGCACTGGTGTTCTGGAGAGTGCCCTTGTGGGTTCCAGAAGACCCAGGTTTCAGTCCGGACCCTCTGGTGCCCTTGCTGTGTGACCCCAGGCAAGTAGATCACTAGTCCCCTCTGGGTTTCTGTGTCGTCAATTGTAAATGAGAGGAAATGGCCTTCACACAGCTGTGGCGGGAAGTTCACAGATGAGAGGGTGGGAGAGGCTTTGGAAAGGGTTCCTGCCTGCAGGAGACTCCTCTCCAGCTGCTCTGGCCCCTATAGCAGGTGACCTGGGCTCTTCAGCTACCAGGAGTGGGGTGTCAAGGGCACCAAGTGAGTGCTGATGAAACGTTTGTGGAATGAGCGCATGACTAGACTTGATCACTTTCCAGCTCTGTGACTGGCTGTAAAGGTCTGTCAGTCTCTTCGCCAGTAACAAGGGTTCCTGGTCCCAGACCCTCAGGGTTGTCCTGTGGATGAGTGAAGACCAGGAGGCTCTTAGGAAAGTGCAAAGACTTCCCAGTGCTTATAAGGGTATCGTCTGTGAGCCTGGATGAGCTTTCTGGGGATCTACCAAGGAGGGTCTTGTGAACCGGCAGAGACTGTGTTGCCAGACGGGGCTGCTGACAATACTGTTGCCCGTTTTGCCTGCTTCCAGTCTCCTTGCCCTTGGGTAGCACCCTCCCATGCTGACTCTGGCTTGGCCAGGACTTGCTTTGGCCAATGGAACAGCAGCAGATTTGATGCAAGGCAGGGCTTGAAAAAGCACCTGAGTATTTCCATGTCCCTCTTGCTCCTCTGCCTTGGTCACACAAATATGTCCCAGCTGGCTTGCTGGAAGGATTGAAGAAGACTGTGGAGAAGACTCAAGGCATCTCAGACCAGCCAACAGCCCAGAAGAGCAGGGCTCTCCCCACCTGCGCCTTACCACAGAGAACAGAAGAGTCACCCAGCCAAACTTCAGACTGTGAACACTAACAAATAGCTATTGTTTTAAGTCACTAATTTGGGGGATGATTTGTTACGCAGCAATAGCTAACTGATACAGTGATTATATCTGCCCCACAGCCTCTTTGATCTTTGTACTCTTCTTGAAGAGATAGAACAACATTTTGGTGTCCTCTTCCCTGGGGGTCACCAGGGCCATTGTCCTAACAGAGAGGCAGTTTGCCTAGTGGTGGAGGGTGTGACCTCCAGGCTCAGACAGCGCTGGGATCCCATCCCAGCTGTGGTGAGCTGCAGGTAGTTACTAAGTCACTCTGAGCCTTAATGTCCTCATCTGAAAAAAGCATGGTTCCTTTGCCATAGGGTTGGGATGAGGACTGGAAAAGATATCAAATGTAAAGTGTATGGCACAGAGGAAATGCTCAAAATAACATTTTTTTGTCATTATTTATTTGTGCTGCTTGATGATCAACCCTTTCTTCCCCCACAAAAGCCTCCGTTACTCTCTATCAGCTCGGATTGCCTGTAGGCTTTGCCAGGACCGCCCCCCCCGCCACCCCGCCACTCCCTCATCCACAGCAGAAGGAGACAAGCTAAAATCTGCAGCCACGTGTACTTGGTTGGTGCAGATTTCACAAACGCTGTGATTTTTGGCGAGCAGAGCCTACCAGTTGCAGAGGAACAAGCCCTTCTGACAGCACACAAGTTTTAACCACTGCCAAAGCACTGCCACATCCATGCATGCCCATATTTGACAGCTTCACAGGGCTTCCAGGAGATGGTCAGGCCAGGGACTAGTAGCTCCATATTACGGATGGGGACACTGAGGCTCAGAGAGGTTCCCTGACTTACAGGAGCTAGGGTTTGGTTTCAGGTTGTCTGGTCGCAGAGGAGACCTGCCTTCTGTCCTGGATGACTCAACCTCTTCCCGAGGGGCAAGTCTCAGCCTTGGAGATGCGGGTCTGAGCTCTGGGATCTCTGGATGAGGGGCTATATCTTCACTTTCGGAGTCCTAAAGTTACTTCTGTGGAAATGTGATTTTATTTCCGGAGGGGAAGGTGTCTCATCCTGTCCCTGAGCCCCTGGAATAGTTAGGGAATTATGGTGGGAGATTCCTTTTGTAAAGTCAGGATTTTAAAATTAAAAGCTATTAAGCAGGGTCCTCCCTTTGCACTCGCTGGCACCCCTGACATAGGAAAGCCACCAGCAGTCACAGGGCTGCTCCCTGCCCTGACAGCCCAGCCCCAGGAGGCCCACAGAGCCTGGTTAGGGACGTGGGCACTCTGCCCCTGCCTCTCTCCCTCGTGAACCTTAGCTCACTCCCAGCTCACACGGTGCAAACAGGAGGTGAGGGATCTCTCACCAGTCTCTGTATTTATTCACTCGGAACCTTGGCTTCTGCTCTACTGAAACCCAACTCTGCCCTCTTTCCACCTCTTCTTCCCCCAAAAGTTACTTTCAGAGTTTGCAAAAGAGGCTGGAAGGTTGTCACGGCTTCAGGAAGGTTTGAAACACAATTTAAAAACAAAAGCAAAAACACAGCGCAGCAAGAATATTAAAGAGCCCAGTGGGAAAGGGCGGAGGAAAACAGCTTGTGATGGCTGATCCCCTTCCAGGGCGGGGTGGAGGGGTGCGGTGGGGTGGCCCGTGAGACAGGCGCAGCTGGAATGAACGTACCACTTGGCCGTCTGGTTTCTTCCCTCGCTGTCCTAAGCGTTTTCCTGTTGCTGCTGGTTCAATTACGGTGTTTCCACCCGTAGAATTTGAGACAGTTGTGAACAAGTGATTGTTACAAAGACCAGACTGTGTGTCGGGATGCAGGGAGGAGGCAGAGGCAGCACCCTTGTTTGCTCTGTGCTTTGCAAACTGGCTCCCAGGGCTCCCAGGCCCCTGGAGCGCCCCGTCCGAGGGCAGAAAAAGGGACTGATCCTCTCAAGCGGGGCCGGGCCAGGGGGTCTAGAGACCCTCAGCCATGAGCACAATGCGTGCCCAACCCCAGACCCACGGGAAGGACCTCTGTCCAGGCTTGCCTCACGCTAATATTAGGGTTGTTGCTGCCGCTGCCAGCTTGATCTCTGAGCCATCTCTCTCCTCAACCACAAGGCAGAGCCGCATCTTGAGCTCCCAGAGGACCAGGTTTGGGTGGAGATGCTGAGTCTGATTTCTGACACTTTGCAGGGATGAGCAGAAGGGGCAAGTGTCTAATCAGCAGAGCTCAAGAGAGAGGCCTGGACAAAGGGAGCGCTGAGCCCCTCAGCCAAGCCATGCCTGCACTCCTGGGGAGTGGGCTCTTGTAGGGGTTGGGGAAGGCCCTGGAAGAGGCCCTGGGGTCCTCCGTTCTCTCCTTTAGCCCCTCCAGGTCCCTGCAGCTCCCTGGCGCCGACACACACGGGGGAGCAGGGCACTGAATGACTGCATAGTCACGGCCCTGCGCCTCATATCCTCCTGTGTCCTGAGATCTCCTTAATCTGTGTGTCCATCGCAACCTTCAACCATCAAAGGCCAAAGTTTAAGATTTTTGGAAACTGCCCAATTGCTGTCCTGCTTGCTAAAGCAGGCAGAGCTTCAAGAGGCCCATCCAGACATGGGCTTAGAGCAATTGGCTCTCAAAGTCAGGACCAAGCCTCTTAGAAGGGGCGGCAGCCGCTATGGCCTGAGACCCAGGCCCACTGGCCAGGCCTGCTTCTCTCCCTGTGATGTGGGAGGGAGGAGTCAGCCCCACTGGCTGACCTGGGGTTGGGAGCATCAGCTCCAGGAACATGACTTTCCTTCAAGGAAAATGAAGGAGCTTCCTGTGGGGGAACAAGGGTTTGGTGAGGGAGCAGAGGAGTCTTGGAAAAGCCCTCGCCTCAGCTGGGATCTCTGAGTTACTCTGAGGTCCTTCTCAAACCTCTGCTCATAAACCTTCAGGCTATGAGTCTGCGGCTCTACAGAATTCATACATCAGATTTTATTTTATTTTTTTTTTTGGAGTGACTTCCAGGTGACAGGCATTGTACTTTAGGTGCTGGACACTCAGCAGGTTAGAAAATCCTGCCCTCTTGGAGCTCATGTTCCAGTGAAGAGAGAAGAGAGGTCATCCTGCTTACCCCGAGGTCCTGTCCAGTTCAGTTCAGTTGCCGCTCAGCCGTGTCCGACTCTTTGTGACCCCATGGACTGCAGCACGCCAGGCTTTCCTGTCCATCACCAACTCCCGGGGTTTACTCAAACTCATGTCCATTGAGTCAGTGATGCCCTCCCACCATCTCATCCTCTGTCGTCTCCTTCTCCTCCCACCTTCAATCTTTCCCAGCATTAGGGTTTTTTTCAAATGAGTCAGTTCTTCACATCAGGTGGCCAAAGTATTGGAGTTTCAGCTTCAACATCAGTCCTTCCAATGAATATTCAGGACTGATTTCCTTTAGGATGGACTGGTTGAATCTCCTTGCAGTCCAAGGGGCTCTCAAGACTGTGTCCAGCTGTCCCATTTTACAGAGACGCAAACCCAGAGAGGGAAGGGACTTACCCAGGGTCACACAAGTCCCTGAAGCCAGGCGTCCTGGGCGCTAGCCAGCAGAGCTCCCATCACCCCAGGCTGCTCATAGGAGTTAAAGTAGCTAAACGCACCTCTGAGTCAAGGTTGTTCACCTTGTAATTGGAGGAAAAAGGTAGGTTTGAAAGCCCTGTCAGCAGCTGCTGGCTGCCTCCTTCAGCCAAGGAGCCTGGCAGGAAGCTACTGGCCCCAGAGTCTAAGGTCTCTGCCCCTCTCCCATCGCTGACAGCGCAAGCCAGGGAGGGCCAGCAGGTGATGAAAGGCAGGGGCCGGCTAAGGAGGCGGAGACGGGCCTTCCTTCCAGGCTGCCTCTCCAGGCTGGGGCTGAGCCTGGGTCTCTTTCAGCCAGCGGCAGGAATGTTACAGGCCAGTTCCTGAGAAGCCTCTGTTTCCGATCTGAGAGCTGATCCCTGTAGCCGTTACTAGTAGAGACCATATACTAGCATTTTCCCCTGCTATTGCATTTTACAGCTCAAGGCTCCTCTGAATAGCATTTTCTCCGTTAAATCAGATGTTTTGCAAAAAAAAAAAAAAAAATGGGGGGAGGAAGTGGAGAAGGGAATCGCAATCACAACCATAAATCATAAGTCACGTTACTGTAAGGGGATGGCTTCCTGGCTTCCTGGGATTGGTGATTCGGTGGCGGTGTGTGGGAAGGCTTGCTATAATGAGGCGACAGGAGAGGCCAGGTCTTCCCAGGGGGTGTCTGCTACCAGCCTGATGTTTCACACAGACTTGCTTCTGGATGACTTCTGCCTCAGGGGGGTTAGCACATTTATTGGAAGACTGGGGGAGGTGGGATGGGGGTGTGGCAACAGGGAAAAGTAAATCGCAAGCAGAGAATGGTATTTGTCACCCCAGATGCTGCCTGATGATCCTAAGAAGAGGTGGAGTGCTGCTCAGGATGCCCCACACCCCCAGCTGGGTTTTCAGAGAGTCCTGAGTCTTGGTCCAGAATGCCGTCACACGCCTGTGGGTACCAAGAAGGCCTGTGTGTTCCCATGGCCCATCACACTTGCCTTGGAGCCAGAATCCTTTATGGATGAGAAAACTCTTTGTGGGCATGCGTGGGGGCTCCCGGGCTCTGCCAGCGGCACCTCTGTGATCCAACAAGCTCTCCTCCAAACATAAATAAATCAACAGCAGGAGAACTTAGGGAAACTCAAAGAGGAGAATTTAAAAGAGGGCTCTGGGTATAAACATAAAATATAAAGTGCTGTAGCACTTGGGAGAGGGCTTGGGCTCTGAGGAAGAGGAAGAAAAGGGTAGTTATATATCTAAGAATAAGTGGAAGGGCTTACCATTGAGACTTTAGGAAGAACAGAGAGGTTCAGGGACTTGCCCCAGGCCACACAGTGACCTCAGGTCCAAAGGCTCCTTAATCACGCAGTCAAGGATCAGTGATCTTAGTGGCTTAGTCAACAAGATGTACTGAGCACTGCAGGTGTCCAGGCCCTGACCTGGGAACCTAGAGGATGAAGATACATCCCTGCCTTCAGACGTTCATAGAACAGCAAGGGAGAAAGGCAGGGTAGCAATTATTGTGTGGGGCAAAGAAATTCATGGTTCATTTTAGATTTATTGCCACGGTTTATTTCCTGAAGGATTTTTGGTGCAGAAAATAAAAACCAAAAGCTGTGACGAGGCAGGAACAAAGATTCTGAGGACAATAGTGAAAGAGATAGTCAGGGAGGGAGATTGAGGGCAGAGAAAGGGATGACAGTGGAGGAACTTAGGAGATCTTCCTCTTGATCATGCTTCAGCTTGATCTTGAAAGAAAAATGGGAGTTTGCCCCAAACAGAAAGCTCAGAAGTGCACTCCGAGTGGAGGAGAGAGTCTGTACAAAGGCCCGGAGGTGGGTAGGGCAGGGTGCGCACGTTAACTGCAGATATTCCAAAGGTTGCCACGCCGGGCGGTGAGGAGGTCACTGGGGGAGGTAAGGTCAGCAGAGGCCAAGCTGAAAAGGGTTTTGATGCCTAGGAGTTTAGACTTGATCTCGTAGGCAATGGAGAAGGAGAGACAGATTCTAGGAAGAGATGTCAGAGTGAGGCGGGTATTCTAGAAAGATCCCTCCCATGGTAGAGAAGCTGATGGTGGTAAGAGGCAGCCAGGCGACTTTGACCAGGTGGGAGGGGACAAAGAAGAGTCTTTTGGGACACTGGCAGTGGAGATGGAAGATTTGATGGAGACATTTGATGCAGGGAATTGACAGGGCTTTGGGAGATAAGGAAGGCAGCTTCCCAGCAGCCTCTGAGGCTCCTGCTTAGACAGGACTCAAGTGGGCAGTGACTGTTAGCCTTCGAGCTTCCCGACTTCTGGCCCAGTCTTTCATCGCTGAACCACTCTCTTTCTTTCTCTCTCTGGTTTGCTGTTGTTTAGTCACTAAGTCATGTCTGACTCTTTTGTGACGCCATGGACTGTAGCCTGCCAGGCTCCTCTGTCCACAGGATTTCCCAGGCAAGAATACTGGAATGGGTTGCCATTTCCTTCTCCAGGGGATCTCTCTGACCCAGGGATCAAACCTGCATCTCCTGCATTGGCAGGCGATTCTTTACCACTGAGCCACCTGGGAAGCCCTCTCTCTAGTTTGGAAACCTGATGGCAGGTTGGGGAACCAGTAGATACTGGTGGTAACCCCAGCTCCTCTGTTACCAGCTGTGCAACCTCAGACAAGTCACTTGCCCTCTCTGAGCTTCTGGGCTCAGTGTTCTTATCTGGAAATGGGATACCCTGCAGGCAGGGCTGACTTGAGGATCACTGTCTGTGTGCTTGTTTCAAGCAGGTCCCAGCAGGAAGCAGACAGCTCACTCAAGTTGGGTGACTGGAGAAGAGTTTAATAAAGGGTCTGTTCACGAAGACCTGGGTGGGATGCAGGGAAATCTCAATGAACAGTGCAGGGCCCTGGGGGACTGTGGTTCCTGTTGCCACCCCAGGCCTGTGTGGGGAAGGTTACCTGGCAGGAGCTGTGACCTTCAGTCTAGAAACACAGCGGCTACCCCACTTCCCCATTCATCACTCTACGCCCCAGGAGACTGAGTATCTGTCTCCTCTGGGGTGTGAGCAAGGCAGTGGACCTCCCTAGCCAACGATCAGCTTACCTGAAGGTCAGCAAGGACTCACAGTCTTGACTCCAGCCTCCTCACCCAAAACAAATCAGACAGAGAAGCCACAGCAAGATGCTGACACCAAATCAGATTTATTCAAAGCCCTTACCACCAGGACCTGAAATTATCTTTTTCTATGTCCTGTCTCCCTCTACCCTCTTCTTTTCTCTGCTTCCTTGCCTCCTTTCCCCCTCCTTCTTCCTCTTCTTTTTTTCCTTTTCTCTCCTCTCTGTCTTTCCACCTCCCACTTTTGACCTCCTTTAATAGCCAACACCTCAAAAGAGCCACTCTTCAGTCAGAATTGCTCTTGCTTTTTGCTTGCTAATTTCATTATCTTACTTGTCTTTACATTTCAAGGCACTTGATGGGTCTATTACAGAGTGTTTCATTTACTAGATGGATTTACTGCCCTCACTTTTGACCCAACATTTGTGGCCTCTGGCCCCGAGGGAGAGGGGTGTGCAGTTAGTTGTTTGGGTATTGGGGCCCTGAAAGCTCTGGAAACCATGTCCAACAAACATAGGCTCCTAGGACCTCCTGGGAGTGAGAGGCTTGGTATTCTATTTGTACTTGGAGTACAGCATAGGGCCTGTCTGCCCATGGCCTGGCCCATCTAGTGGGATGGCGGTGGGACCCAAGGGTGAGCAGCTGCGCTGTGTGTGCTGGGAGAGGGTGAGCTCAGCCAGGGCAGGAGCAGTGTTTCAGGCGGCCAAGGTAAGATGGGACCAACCAGATGGAACCTACTGTGTCCTAGGGAACCGGGCAAGGGGTCTCATACCCTGTGTGGCTCACGTTGGCCCCACACGGTACTTCTCACTTTATAGATGAAGACAGTGAGGCTTCTGTCTGTGATTAGCCCTGTGAGGAATATGGAGCACGTAGAGTAAGGTCAACAGCCTTATCAGTCGGTATCCACCATGTGCCTGGCCCCGGACGGTGATGAGGAAGACCATGCTCACCTCACCTAATTCCAGGAGGGAGCAAACGAAGCTGGAGGTCAGAACCCCGGGATGTCAGGGCTGGGGACTTCTCAGGAGTCTTCTAGAAACCCAGCGTCTCCACTGAACAGATGGGCAGCTGAGGCCCAAGGGGAAGAAGTGTCTTCCCCAAGCCGCACGGTGACTCTTCTTGCAGCACCTCACAGCGTTGCTTCTGCAGGAAGTCTGTTCTGCTTCTAGACTCCCTTGTTTGGAAGTTGATTTTTATTCCCCTACTTAAACAATTAAGCTTTAATACACCAAAAACAGATCATTATCCTCCTAAGGTTTAAAAAGCAAGATTACTATTTGTAACACAAGCAATTAGCTACCTTCTGGTGTTTCCATACTTCTTTCTTCCCCCAAAGGACTGAATTCTGGGGAAGCTGCAGGTTAGGGGTGACAGCCAGAGCCGGCAAATGGAAATACTGGGGTCTTGGAGGCAGAAATGCTCCAGGAAGGCAGGGAAGTGTGCCGAGGTTGGTGGCATGAAGCCGTGCAGATGAGGAGACCTTCTCTTAGGGGTGCCAGCTTGGCTCCGCCAGTCCTAGAACATTCCTTTCCCGGCTGCTGCCTGAGCTGCGTCCCTGCACCAGTGGCATAGGATGGCCGTCCACCTCCCGGGATGACAAGTGTGTAAGTCAGCTGTGGCAGCCTAGGTGGGTTCCTCCTACAGAGGACCTCAAAAGGCCCTGTGAGCCCCCTGCATTTAGATGAAATTTATGATGTTTTTTCATAGTTCTGTAAGGAGCATTCCTAGATTTCATCAGATCTTTTTTTTTTTTTTTAAATAGCAGAAAGAAGAATAATCTTTATGTTTATTTTGTGATGGAATACACATAATGAGGGGGCTTCCCCGATGGCTCAGTGGTAGAGAACCCTCCTGCGTGACAGGAGCCACAGGAGACGTGGGTTCGATCCCTGGGTTGGGAAGATCCTCTAGAGAAGAGCATGGCAACCCACTCCAGTATTCTTGCCTGGAGAATCCCCATGGACAAAGGAGCCTGGTGGGCTACAGTCCATGGGGTCACAAATAATGGAAAGAATAATGGAGACAGTGCTGGGGATCAATCCTTGCACTGAGAAACATGGCACTGTCCGTAGCTGGAGGTCCCCAGTGAGCCCCACTTTAATTGTATCACCCTCCTCTCTATTGAGGTAACTACTCTCCTGTTTTTTGTTTTTGTTTTTTTAATGATCATTCCTGGCTGCCTCTATCATTTTCTCACCTAGGAGCCTATTCCTAAATGACAGCTTGTTCAGCGGCACCTGCTTTTGAACTCTGACCGTGAATATCCGGACTTGCTTCCCAAGGAACACATGACGTTTGTTTTTGAGATCTGTCAAGTCGAGTGTGAACCTGACTTTCTCTCCCTTTCTCTGCTCTGTGGTCTTGTGCTGCATAACTCAGCCGCAGCTCGCCGGTTTCTGGAAACGAGGGCTAGTTCTAGGGCCTGACTTTTATGAGCAATGTTCTGTAGACATTGTCTTGTGTGCGTGCAGGAGTTTGTCTAAGGAAAGTAACTGGGGGTACTGTTGAGTCCTGGGCTGTGTGTCCGTTCAGCTTTCCCAGGCCTTGCCAGATTGTTTTTCAGAGTGTTTTTTCCAATTTATAGTCCCATCAGCAGTAGAGGAACGTTCCAATTCCTTGATATCTCACTGTGGTCCACACTGTCAGGCCTGTTGATTTTACCAATCTGGTGTATGTGTGTGTGTGTGGTGGAGGGGTGGTAATGTTATTTATTTATTTATGTCATGCCATGTGACCTGTGGGATTTTAGTTCCCTGACTGGGGGGTCAAACCCAGGCCTTTGGCAGTGAGAGCTCGGAGTCCTAACCACTGGACATCCAGAGAATTCCCTGTTGTTTAATTTGTATTTCTTAGATGATTAGTAAGAGTGGTCACTTTTCCTATGCCTTTGGCCACTGGGGTTTCCTTTCTGGAAAGCAGAGCTCTGGTCTATTACCCATTTCTTTACTGAGTTGTATTATTTTTTAATGATCGATTCATATTGGACTTTTGGTTTGTTCTTGTACTAAAGTACTCTAGACATCAGTCCTTTGCCCTTATCGGAGTTGCAAGAATCTTCTCACACCATGGCTTTTCTTTAGAGTTTATTCACTGTAATTTCAAAAGGCCCATGACCCCAGGGAAGGTTGAGAACCACTCATGTAAGAAGTTCTATAAGCAGGAGGCCCGTGAGCCAGAAAACCTCAAACTTTTGTTAAGCTTAATGGTATTTAGAGCAAACTGAACCAGAAATCAAGACTGTCACATTCAAAGATTTGCAGTTTTCTTGGGAAAGACCGGGCTGTCTGGGTCTGCAGCTTCTGCACAGTGGGGGTGGCCGGCTGGGCACAGGGAAGGTGCTCACCTTACCCCAGATCCTACCGCTTCCAGACATGAGGGTCCTTGGGTTGCGCTGGTTGTTTCCTCCCACCTACCTGGCTTCGTTGCCCACGTTACCTCTGGGTATTTGCATGTCATTAGCACACTGCCTCTCTGCATTACATCGTTCTATGCAGAGCTCCATCTACCCCTGGGATTGTCCTAACTTCTCTTGTGGTGTGGACACTTCTGATAGGGCTGCCACTTCAAGTGAATCTCAGTCACTAAGTCCAGAGCAAGAGGAAATCTCTCCACATCTTCTGAGCAGGTTTGATGGAGACCTGTGAGGACCTGGCTCCTACAAGGGCACAGAGAAGAAGGGAGATGCCCAGAATCGGGCTGTGAAGGCAGCTCTGCCTCACTAAGTGCTTGGAGGTGCCATCATCTGTTTGGGAGGACTGGTGATGACCCGTAAACCAGACAGATGTGAGCATCGGCTCGTCTTCAGAGGCAGCCCATCCCCTTGATCTCCAGCTAGTTGGTTCCCTGTTTATCCGGGGGGCAGTTTGATTTGCATCTCATTTACATTCACTAGCGTGCAGAAGTCTAGGGTCCAAACTTCAGGTGTCTGAGATAAAATGAAATCATACAACGTGCTACAAGAGGGTTCACATCTAATACGGGAGGTCTGAGCAGCCGGGAGCCGAGTGCGCTCTTTTCTGCAGCTCATTTCTTGAGCACTTACTGTATACCAGCTGCTGTGCCAGGAGCTCTCCACGCAGGGTCTTATTTTAGCTTTCACATGGTTCCACGTGCTATACCTATTCAGTCTTCATGTTCCGATGCGGAAGTAGAACCTTGCCCAGGTGACCTAGTGTTGGGGCATAACACGGTGGTTACCCATGCACCAGCTGGAGTCAGATAGACCGGTCTTGGGATCCCAGCTCTGGCCTTTGTCCACTGAGTATTCTTGGACAGGTTACTTCCTGTTTCAAGTGCATGAGCCTTCCCACTGAGAGCATTGGAACACTCACATAGTTATTCCTGAAGGTTTGGGTGAGGCTGCCACGAACCACACGGTGAGCACAGCTCGGGGATCCCGCAGCACTGTGATGAGGAGGAGAGAGGATTTAGTCAGTCTCATTCTTGTTTCTCTGGGATCCACTCTGTCTCCCACGAAAGTGCTGATTTTCCCATTAACCACAGGCACAAAATGCGAGTTTCCTGCCCTATACTGCTAGATGCCCACTCCTCGTCCTCACCCAACTTCAGCGTCCCGTCGACTGGGCAAGGACACGCAGGCGGCCCTGGGCTGGGGAGGGGGCCCCTGATGTGCCCGTGGGGATGCCACCTGGGGAGGCGAGGGGACTTTTCCCCTGGTGTTAGTCACTGTTTGGCTCATGGAGGAAACACTGGAGCAGGAATAAACATTCAAGCTTCTCTCAGTATTTTCCATTACCTTATCCCTCCTCTTTGCAAGCGGCTGTCCCACCAGTCTGAGGCCGTCAGTGAAGATGTGCCTGCCCATTTTCCTACAAAGAGACGAAGTGTTTCGAACCTGCACGATTGTCCTGCGGCGATGATACAGAACTTCCTGAATTGTCCCAGACTAATCTAGAATCTGGTCACAGGAAAGTCTTCTTCTCTGCTCCCAAGTCTGACCCACCCACTCTGGATGACTGGTCGATTTCAGGCCCCTTACCCCCTGAACCACCTTTCCCAGGAGAGTGTGGTGGTGAAACTGGGCTTTGGGGATCAGATCGCCTGGGGCTGAATGCTTGTTCTGCCATTCACTAGCTGTGTGTTCTTGGAAAAGTTACTGCACTTCTCTGTACTTACATCCATGTCTGTAAAACAGAGATACTAATGTATGTAGCAGATGGTTGTGTGTATTAAACGAATATGTGACTGACGTTAAGAACAGGGCCCTGCATGGAGTGAGTGCCCATGACATCGATTACCATTGTTAGGGTGCAGTGTGTGCGGGAAGCATGGCCTTTACCTGAGTTCAAATCCTGCTACCTCCACTAAGGTGCCTGTGACCTTAGACGTCTCTTTGAACCTCATCAGAGCCTCCTCTGGGTGGCCTACCCTAGAGGGTCGTTACGAGACCTGATTCGTGGGTGTGGGATTTCTGCGATCACATAGAGCCCTACACTCGCGTTCATGCTGTGCTCTTGCCATCTTGGAATCTCTACTAAGTCTTGAGCAGTCTCTCCTTTTCATTCAACTTTGGGTCCTGCAGACCACGTCACACCTTCTTTTCTCCCATCTCCGGCCTTGTCCTGCTCTGGATTAGGCACCAGGGCCCATCACTGGTCCACCAGGGGCCACCCATGTGCAGAATTCAGGGGGCTACCCAGCAGTGGCTGGGCCCTCCCTGGGTTCACCAGACTCGGCCTCCAAGGGCACGAGGGGCATTGTCCCCTCTGGATGACATGTGGACCGCTTTCAGTGGAAACTTTTTAGCTTGGGATTCTGACCTTGGAGTGTGTTGATTGAGGCTCTTTGCTGCTGTGGAACTGGCCATATATTTTCTGAATATTAGGTGATTTCAAGAAAAAAAATCAATTTTAATAGCACCAATCAAAACTGTAGAACCCTGCAACTGGTACCTGTCCTACTCTACACTGGTTTATGGGATAAGGAGGCAAAGAGCCAGGGTCCCCCCAGCTCACTGTTGCCTCCCTAGCGCCAGAAGGTGGGGGTAAGGCAATGGCAGTGGGGGCAGGTAGTAGATGGGGCCTCACCAGAGCAAGCAAACTTCCTCCCTAAGAGCAGCTCCTTAGATCTATACATTTTGTGTAACAGCCAGTTAATCTTTAAGCCAGAACTTATTCTTTAATGACAGTTATTAATTGTTTAACAGTTAATTCATTATCATGATTGAAAATCCAAAAGGCACAAAAGGATATTGAGTGAAAGGTGTTCCTCTATCTCATTTTACTTCTTGGAGGTAACAAATGTTTTCAGTTTCTTGGGTGCTTCTAAGAGATAGTTTACTTTTATTCCAGAAGAAAATATAGTTATAGTTTATATTTGTATATTTATATTGTCAAGAAGATCCCTTGGAGAATTGAATGGCTACTCGCTCCAGTATTCTTGCCTGGAGAATCCCATGGACAGAGGAGCCTGCTGAGCTACAGTCCACAGGATCACAAAGAGTTGGACACAACTAAAGTGACTTTGCACTAAGCAGCATTTGTACATTTCCCCCAATATAATATAAATGGCCACGTGCAATGCCCACCGTCTAGGCCCGGCCTTTCCTCAGTCCCTCTTGGAGACAGTTGCTTGTCTGTGTCGAGCCCCCTTGTTCTTTGATGTGGCCGCACTGTCTGTTGTAGAGGGCCCCTGGCGTATTTACCTAATGATGGATGTGCTGATTGTTTTCATTTCTTACAGGCCTGAGTCTTTTTTTTTTTTTATGTGGACCATTGTTAAGGTGAGATAGTATAAGATCCCACAAAGCATGTAGGATTTTAGCTCCCTGACCAGGAATCAATCTTGCACCCCTTGCATTGGAAGGCAGAGTCTTAACCACTGGTTCGCCAGGAAAGTCCCAGGCCTGAGTCTTTAACAAATTCCATTCCGCCTCACCCAGACGTTGACAGCATTTGTTTAAAGAAGCCAATGGTGTCATTCTCTGGCAAGCTCTGCCTAGTCATTCAGCTTTCCTCACGCACCCTCCGTTCCAGCTCCAACTGGTTTTCTAGATACGATTCTTGAAGACGGAGGTCCTCTCTCCTTCCTCATTATTTCTCTGATATCCGTCCTTCCCCTCTTCCAGAAACCTTCTCCCTCGACGGTCCCGTTCAGTACCTCCATTTGCTCCCACAGCACTGCCCTGCCCACCTGTCTCCTCCCCACGGCCACCTCCTAGGCCCAAGGCTGCAGCCTGCTGGGTTTGGACCATGGCAGTAACCTCCTCTCCTGCTCATGGGAGCCACACAGGTCACTCCACTACCTAAAGCCCTTCCGTGGCTGCTGGGTGCTCAGCAGATAAAGATCGCAACCCCCCCAGCCACTCTGCCCCAGCTCCTTCCACTCTCTGCTGCTCATCAGCCTATAATCTCACACGGAGTTCTTGTCTGACTCTGAGTCTCTGCACACACTGTGCCTTCGCCTGGAACACCATCCTTACCCCAGACACCCTCCTTCACCTTCTCAAAGCCCACTCCCTTGAAGTCTCAGCTTAGATGGCACTTCCTCAATGAGGCCCGCCCTGACATCCTACCTAAAATCAGTCAGCACGCTGAGATGCTCTGGGACCACGCCTTGCCTGTTTCCTTACATCATTCACCACTGTGTGTAATTACACACTTGCTTGTGTGTGTGTGTGTGTGTGTGTGTGTGTGTGAAAGTGAAAGTCATTCAGTCACGTCTGATTCTTTGTGATCCCCACAGACTGTAGCCCGACAGGTTCCTCTGTCCATGGGATTCTCCAGGCAAGAATATTAGAGTGGGCTGCCATTCCTTTCTCCAGGGGATCTTCCCAACCCAGGGATCGAACCCCAGGTCTCCTACATTACAGGTGGATTCTTTACCATCTGAGCTACCAGGGGAAAACGTCTGTTTTCCCCATGAGAATATAAACTGCCTGAGGGCAAAGGTGTGTGCTTTCTTCACGATGATGCCTCTGATCTGTAGCTCAGGGCCTCATAGGGCCTTTTGAGTGAATGTACACTTTTCAGCACTTGCTCTTTGACAGGCCTTGTGCTCAGTACTGGTCACTTAAAGTTTAGTAGTTGAAAGTTGAATCCCATGGACAGTGAAGACTGGTGGGCTACAGACCATGGGGTTGCAAAGAGTCGGAAACGACTAAAGTGACTTGGCACAGTGGAAAGTTGATTAGTAGCTAAAGAGAAGCCAGAAGGATGGGTACCTTCCTGGTCATATCACCCAGTGAGGGAGAGTTGACTCTACCCCAGAGGAAGTCTGGAAGGATGAGGGACGTTTCTGCAGCAAGGAAGAAGGGGACGGGCATTCCAGGTAGACCGCCCCACTTGAGCAGAGGCCTGCGTGGGGAGAGGGTGTGGACACCGCAAAACTGGGACACAGGTGAGTCATGAGATTGGACGAGGTGAGCTGGGTCATTCACTAAGGTCCTACTGGGATGGGTCAAGGAATTTGAAGATTTTTCTTGTTTTCTATTTCTTTGTATCCCTAGCCCTCTTTGCATCCTGGACATATGGTGGAAGTTCAGTGAAAAAATCCTAGATGTGAGCTGGTAATGCTGGACATTAACTCTGCTTTACAGAAGGGAAACCAAGAGTCACAGATTCAGAAGTGACTTGCCAAGCACTTTCTTACTCTTTTTTGTCATATTCGTTGGAAGCTCCTTGTATCAGTTAGAGGAAGCTAAGCTGCCATAACAAAGAGACTCACTCCTCAGAAGAGACCACCACCTCTCTCCCCACCTCTTCTGACCTCAGTCTGCTCTTTTCTGTAAACAATGCTCTCAGTGGCCGGGCCTCTCCTCAGCCCCCCTCCCAGCTGACCATTCGTTCCTGGCTGGTGGTGACCCTGAACCAGACCTGGGCCTTGGTGCTGCTGCTCAGTAAAGAACCCTGGGCAGCAGATTAGCATTGGCGTCCATGTTCTAAGGGCTCATAGGGACTGGGAAAACGGGAGAAACTTCTAAGTACTTGAGAAGCACCTTTGAAGATACAGGAATGAGTCAAATTTTTATTATCCAGTGATTAACAGAGACCTCTGGACTGAATGCTTGTGTCAACCCTTAAATTCATAGGCTGAATCCTAATGCCCACTGTGATGCTATTAGGAAGTGGGCCTTCAGGGAGTAATACCATTTTTAAATGAGGTCCAGGAGAGATTTCTTGCCCCCTATCCCCCAACCATGTGAGTTTAAAGTTAGTCTACGAATCAGCACACGGGCACTCACCAGACCCTGAATCTGCTAGCATCTTGAGTTTGGACCTCCAGCCTCCAAAACTGTCAGGAATAAACTTCTGTTATTTGTCAGCCACCCAGTCTGTGGTATTCCGTAAGCAGCTCAAAGGGGCCAAGACGGCCCCCAAGACTCTTCCTGCCAACACCGTCGTCGTCCAACAGGGGTCGCTGTTTGTACCTGAAAGTAGTAAAATTGCTTTTAGAAGTTCTGTGATAGAATCCAAACTGGACTTTTACTACCAACAGTCTAACACTTCATTAATATTAAAAGTTAATGATAGCTAATATTTATTGAACAGTTACCATGTCAGGTACCATTTAGCCCCTTAAACGATAGTGCAATCTCTCTTAACCCTTACCACTCCTGAGGGGAGAGCTTCATGCGGCCCCATTTTCAGACAAGGAGGCTGAGGTTTAGGGTGGAGGTGACTTGATCAGGGCCCCACAGTTAGCCCAGAGCAAAGCTAAGTTTTGATCCCAACTCTGCCTGAGTCCAGAACCTTAGCACCTAGGAAGTGGCTAGGAGCTGAGCATCACGGGAGTATCTTCCCCTGAGTATCCACAAGGCGCTCATGGCGCTTTCGCCCTCCAGGAGCCCCCTCCCCTCCAGTTTGTCTCTATCCCTGTTTCATCTGAAGAAATGGAGGCACAGGAGGTCACACACAGCTGTGGAGTCCTTCTTCTTGCCCCTACACTCCTGCAGAGAAGGGGTGCATCCCGACCTTTAGGGATGAATGCCCTTATAAACGAGGCATCCATCCCTGACCACCCAGCTCTCCCAGGTGGGTGGTCAGCCTTCTCAGACCCTTGGCATGCTCCACATCACTGGGAAGGGAGCCACTGGCCACTGTCCTCGAGTAGGCCCTGCAGGCCCGCGGGAAGCCAGCCAATGCTTCTCCCCTCCGGCTCCCTCACATGTGCTCCAGGGCTGGAGGATTCGTCCACATTCCCTGCCCCTTTTCCTCCCCACCTTGTTCTTCTTCTTCCAGGGGTCCCTGATCTTTCTAAAATATTAGCAAGCCTGATAAAGTCACTTTCTGCTTAGAAACTTTGAGTGTTCCCATTCTCTGCAGAACAAAGCTAGCTGCTACCTGTCACCCAAGGCTCTGCATGACCTGCCTTTTGTGTGTTACCTCCCCTGCCACTCCCTTCCCCTACCCCGTGGTGCTCCCCCAGCTGCAAATGCAAAGGGACGGGCAGAGAGACGGCCTGTGGGCAAATATACCTGGAAGAGTCTCTATTTCCTTCCTGGAAATGAACCCAGTCTTCCCCATATGTGTTTGACCATGGAGGACCATAACAGCCTGCAGATCAGTCCCTATGAACCCGCTCCTGTAGCCAGATGGCTGCTCCCTATCCTGTACTTGCTGTCTCCACACTTTCTCCTCCTCTCACTCCCCCAGACCCCAGCGCCTTCCCAATACCCGCTCTCACCCCCTCTCCTTAGTGAGATATTTAAGGCCCAGCTCAAAACCATACTCCCCATGAAACTGTCCTGATTTTGCCCCAGTTGAAGGACTTTTCTCAGCCTCAGCCTTTGACTGGGCTTCTCCCCAGCCTTGAACTGTAAACCCAACCAGGATGTGTGATCCATTCTTTTCTCTCCCCTGTAGTTGACTTGCAATGTTGTGTTATTTTTAGGTGTACAGCAAAGTGATTCAGTTACATACACACACACACACACACACACATGCATACACATGTATGTATATATAACTTCTTCCTATTCTTTTCCATTATAGGTTATTACAAGATATTGCATATAGTTCCTTGTACTATATGGTAGGTCCTTGTTGTTTCTTTTACGTACATCAGTGTGTATATGTTAATCCTAAACTCCTAGTCTATCAAACCATGGGTTTCTTAAGGCAAGGGGATGAATCTTAGTCTCTTTTCCAAATCTCAAACAGGGCTTGTTAAGTCACCAGCGCTCGACAGACATTCCTGAAACCAGAACTGAAAAAGGAGACGCAACCTTTGAAGGGCTAAGACCCTGACTGCCTCAGTCCAGCTCCAGCTCTGGTTCCCATGGCAACCACCCCCTTAGGCCCAGGATGGCCTGGCCTGACTCTCTGAGCATGATGGACAGGCCGAGAGGCTTCCCTGGCAGCTCAGGAATAGGCAATGGGGACTCCATTTGTTACCATGACAGGCTCTGCCTGTCCACTCTGGGTGTCCCTCAGAGAAATACGTTGTCTGTCATCTGCAGAGTGGCAGAAATGAAGGACCCGCGATAAGGCTTCCTAGCTTGTAGCAGGCTGCCTCCATCCTCTCCTGAGCTGAAAAGTGGCTGCGTTTTTGAGAAGGACCAGAAAGACGGTGTTATGAAGGCCACCACAGGCGTATGTCAGACTTTTGTCCCAAGCCCTGGGGTTTGTGGGGCCCGCAGGCAGTGGGAAAGAGTGAAGTGGGCAGGACAGAGTTCCCGGTTAGTTTCAAAAGCCCTGCCCTGCCTGGAGGGGGTGCCCTTCTCAGCTCCAGCCACTGCAGCCCTGTGGGGAACAGGTACCCGGGAGAGCCAGAGCTTCTGATCTGTATGTGAATACCCTGAATTTGAAAAATTGGTTCCAAAATTTTTTAATATGGGTGAAAGCAACATATCAGTCATGGGTTAAATAAAAGCGTTGAATGTCAGAACATATTTGAGTTACACCCTTTCCAGTGTGTCCGAGTTGGGCGAGGGTTGGTTGGGGAGGAAGTGATGTTCGGGGTACATCAGCTCTTTGTTAGTGCTACGCAGCAGGTTCATCTTCGAGCCACGTGGTGGGTGCACTCACGTCACGTGAACGTCTCAGGGTCGCATGTCAGCTCACAGGGTGGTGCGAGGTGCATGTCCCTCGGCTGCAGCCCTGCATCTGGCTCTCTGTGCCCGTTGTGGATGGTCCCCTCTCCCTCTCAGAGCCTGTCCAGGTAGAGTTGCAGGGTTGGGGGCCCCAAAGTGTTAAAGAGTAGAGCTCTCCACCAGAAACTGTGGCACGGACTCCCTGGGCCCCTGATAGCAGCCCCCTTCCCCCCTCAGCTGCCCCGCCTGCCACGGCCACGTGCAGCCTCTGTTGTGCTCCCTGGAGAAGATGCTGGACACAGTCTGCTCCTCCAGCTGGCCAAGGAGGGCCCCACACAGGCTTGCCACTCTCCAGGCAGCGCAGGGCAGTGGGGAGGAGGCGGCTTGGACTGCCCGTGGGCTGGCTCTGTCACTGGTCTTCTCCCCTCCCAGCGGAGGGGA
>NW_011494750.1:477954-479652 GCF_000754665.1 Bison bison bison
CCCCCAGCAGGCCTGGCTCAGTCTCCGCTGCCCCCTGGGGACTGAGCAGATCAGCTGATATGTCCCCTCTCACCCTGACCACCCACCCCCAGCTCCATGCTAGAAGATAGGGACAGAGACAGAGCTTGGGGCCAAGGAAAACGGAGGGAGTCAGCTCCAGCTTTGCCACTTCCTAGCTGTGTGATCGTGAGCGAACTGCATTCTGTGCCTCCCTCTTGTTGTTGTTTCTCAGTGTTGTGTCTGACTCTTTGCGACATCGTGCACTGTAGCCTGCCGGGCTCCTCTGTCCATGGGATTTCCTAGGCAAGGACACTGGAGTAGGTTGCATTGGCAGGCAGATTCTCAACTGCCGAACCACGAGGGAAGCCACCTCATGCCTCAGCTCACTTCTCTATAACATAGAGATGGGGGTGTTATGACAGAAGAGCCCCTTTGTGATCACACTTATCACAGCACAGGCTCACAGTAGGCTCAGTAACCGTTCTCTTGTGTCTGTCCTGTCTGCCCACAGGCCTGCATTCCAGGGAGGAGAGCGGGGGACCGGAGTAAGCGGGAAGGACTCTGCCTCCCTCTCTCTGTCTGTCTCTGTCCTCCCCTTCTGCTTTCTTCAGAGCGGCAGAATATTTCCATCTCCCAAAGCAGACGTGGACACCGTGAACTGCCTTCCCAAGCGGTCTCCAGAGGGAGAGATCTGGAGGGCAGTTTTCTCCCGTCCTCCTCCTCCCTCCATCTTCTCCACCATTGGGCTCATCCTCACCTGATTCCCTCTACTCTGAACTTACCAGCGGCTGAGTATCTGGCTCCTCCAGGAAGCAGCACTAGTAGGAAAAGCCCACGATGAGGAGCCGGCCCTGCTCTTCCCAGCTGGGCGCGTTGGACACTGTCCGTGGCCTGTCTGAGCCTCCCTGACCTTTCAGATGAGAACCCCTGCCCCTTCACGGGGCTCTTAGAAGGATTGATGCAATGACGATCCTACAGCCCCTAGTTCTGGGGCCTTCTGTCCTTGCACTTCACCCCCAGAAATGCCCTGTTTTACTTGGTGCAACAGCAGCGGGATCTGACCAGGTTGCCCGGTCGTCCGACTGCAGTCTCGCTGCCTCCTGACTTCCCTGGGGCATCCTGGCCTTGACAGCCAGCTTCCTCCCGCGGGGTGGCGGCCTGCCCTGGCTGTGTCCAGCCTCGGTCAGAGCCAGTGCCTGGCCCTTCTCGGGTTTCCCTGCCCGCCGTAGCCCTCCAGCCCCCTGTCACCAGGCCCAGAAAATGACACGAGTTTGCACTGATTTTTCCCAGCCCTTCCTCTTCTCCTTAGGGAACCTTCCACACGGCAGAACAAGAGCCTGGAGGTGAAAGCCATGCTCCTTTCTCACACATCCAGCCTGGGGGTGGGAGTAGGGCGGGGGTGGCGGTGTGATCTCTGGTTTCACAAGTTCAGCCATTTTTCTTCAGAGAGTAAAAGAGACTCAGGCAGAGAAAAGAAGGGGAGAAGACAAAGAATGAGAGAGACAGCAAGTTAAAATGAGCCAGAGACTCAAAGGAAGGTAGAAAAAGGAAGACAAAGCGAGGCACAGAGAGAGGACAGACACAAGTCAGAACAGGGGACACCTCTCTTAGCAGCCAGCTCTGGCCTCCCCGGGCCACCCGCCACCTCCAGCCCCGCCTCTACAGCCCCCAGCTGATCGCAACCCTGATGCCACCTTA
>NW_011494750.1:479752-496702 GCF_000754665.1 Bison bison bison
GATGCCACCTTATCAACCGTGAGTGACGGTGCCCTCTGGGGGCGGTGACAGCCTCTCGCTCAGCTCAGCATCTGCCTAAGACCCAGGAGCTGGGATGAGCAGCCCACTGATGCCCACAGGGGACTAACGGGCTACCCGTGGGGAGCCAAGACCCTGCCCCACTCACTCCTGGGTCTGAGCAACCTTTCGGTTGTTGGGGGGCACCCGGGAGCCAGCTCCTTCCCCAGCTGAACATTATCTCCGCCACTATTTCCTGCTCTGCCTGCCCTCCCCGCTCCACCTCCCCTCCTTTGTCTCCCGATCTTCGATTTCCTATTGGAGAACAGTTCCAGCCTGTGCCACTGCTGAAATTCCCAACCTCTGTAACCAGCGCAGTCTGTTTCGAGCCTGTGAGTCAGAGACCAAAGCTGGGTTGTTGTTTTTTTTTTATTAAAGGCAGAAGGAAAATAATCTGATTTATAAAAGCTAAGCACCGTGGTCAAAGCCAAACGTTCCACGGGACAGCTCGCTGCCTGAGAGGATATTTTGCACACAGTAGACCCCAAGCCCTTCCCTGTCTCTGGTGGGAGTGTCAAACCCGTGGGGGCTGGTTAGTTTGTTTTTTTTTTTTTTCCTAGCTAAATGTTTCTAGGTCACTGCTATACTCCCCCAATGGGAACTCCCAGGCAGGAAACGCTGTGGATTCCATTCCAGTCCCTGAGCCTCCATAATTAATGAGATTGCTTAGAAACCCACCAAGAAGGAGGCTGGGGGCGAGGGGGCTTATCTCTGCTCCTGAGGGAGAAGCTTCTATCTGGGTGAAAAGCTGAGCCTGGCCAGGCCCTGGGGCTGTCTGGGCTGCCCACGCTGACCCGGCTCCCTGTGAGGCCACCTGGGGCTGGCACTCCCAGGTCGGCTTCCTCTCCCTGCCTCACCAGCCTCTGGAGCTGTCTCTTCCTATAATTCTCTCCTCGTCGAGTCTATTAGTGTTCTCCGGCAGCCTCTGCCAAGTTCAGCTGCATCTCCTTGTCTAGTTTATATTAGAAGAGAAAGCTCTGGCATGCTCTCCCCTCACCTGAGGAAAGAGACGCTTCTCTTTTTCAAGACACTCGTAGCCTTTGGTGGAGCCCAAGAAAGACTTAAATGATAATGAAATGCGGTCGTTTTGGAGATGAGATTGCCCAAGAGCGCTTCCAGCTGCCTTGTGAAAACGGCGTGGCTGTCCAGCCGAGACCCAGCCAGGCACAGGGTCCCGCCCTTTATGCCTGTTTTGCTGGCCTGTTTGCATCTCCACTCCTGTCTGTTCCTGCTTCCACGCCTGGACCATTGGAACACCCTGTCGGTGCGGTAGGCTCCCGACCGGTCTCCCTATGGTCTGTTCTCGTTCCCTTCTTAAACTTGATTCTTCCTGCTCTGATCACATCCCTTTCCTCCTTCAAGTCCTTCAGTGGTTCCTAAATTCCCAGTTCACATACCCCTTTCCCTCCTTCACAAAGCCTTCTTGACACCTTCTAGGTAGGATGGACTACATCAACCATCTGACTTTTATAGGACTGTGTCTGTAGACCAGTAGAAAAAAAAAAAAAAAAAAGCCCACTTTACTCTTCCTGCCTGGGATTATCATTATCTATATATATTGATAATTGACAGAAGAAAAAGAAGACATCCTCTGTGAGTAAAGGCCTACTATGTGCCAGGTACAGATGGACAGCTATCTTGAAGGCACATGGATCTGGGTTCAAACCCTAGCTCTGCCATTTACCAGCTCAATACCCAAGGGCAAGTTTACTCACCTCTTTGAATCTGCTTCCCCACCTGTAAAACAGGACTAGTGATATTTACCCACATCTGCTATGGAAGTTAAAGAAGGTGTAACTAGCATTCCACTCCAGTACTCTTGTCTGGAAAATCCCATGGACGGAGGAGCCTGGTGGGCTGCAGTCCGTGGGGTCTCGAAGAGTCGGACACGACTGAGTGACTTCACTTTCACTTTTCACTTTCATGCATTGGAGAAGGAAATGGCAACCCACTCCAGTGTTCTTGCCTGGAGAATCCCAGGGATGGGGGAGCCTGGTGGGCTGCCATCTATGGGGTCACACAGAGTCGGACATGACTGAAGCAACTTAGCAGCAGCAGCAGCAGCAACTAACATTCTGGGTACATCAAGACTGCTGGATCAACAGTGTCCACTCTGCTTTGCTTTTCATTCCTCATAATGAGAAAGGGAACAACAACAAAAAAATCCTCATAATGATAAGGAAAGCTCGGGCAAACCTCATCACGTCATCTAGTTGCTCAGTCATGTCTGACTCTTTGCCACCCCATGGTCTGCCAGGCTCCTCTGTCCACGGGATTCTCCAGCCAAGAATACTGGAGTGGGCTTCTAGTTCCTACTCCCAGGGATCTTCCCAACCCCGGAATTGAACCCAGGTTCCCACATTGCAGGCAGATTCCTCACCATCTGAGCCACCAGCAAAGCCCATGACAAACCTAGACAGCATATTAAAAAGCAGAGACCTCACTTTGCTGACAAAGGCCCATATAATCAAAGCTACGGTTTTTCCAGTAGTCACGTACAGGTGTGAGAGTTGAACCATAAAGAAGGTTGAGCGTGGAAGAACTGATGCCCTTAAATTGTGGTGCTGGAGAAGACTCTTGAGAGTCCCTTGGACTGCCAGGAGATCAAACCAGTCAATCCTGAAGGTAAGTCAACCCTGAATATTCATTGGAAGGACTGATGCTAAAGCTGAAGCTCCAATACTTTGACAAAGAGCTGACTCTTGGAGAAGATACTGATGCTGGGAAAGATTGAGGACAAAAGAAGAAGAGGGCAGCAGAGGATGAGATTGTTAGAGAGCATCACCAACTCAATGCACATGAGTTGGAGCAAACTCCAAGGGAAGGACAGGGAAGCCTGATGTGCTGCAGTCCACATGGTCGCAAAGAGTCAGACATGACTTAGATACTGAACAACAAGGCTGATTTTATGGATAAAGAAATGGTTCTTAACCATGGCTGTGTTTCAAAAACATCTGGGGAACTTTTTAAATTACAGGTGCTGGAGTGCCCCTAAAGCCTCAACTTTTCCTGGGGTTTAACCCCAGTGTGTTTGGCCAAAGGTCCCATCTGGAGAAGATGAGAATTGCTGCCAAGGTGCTGAAAAAACAAATGCTC
The DNA here is from genome assembly GCF_000754665.1 of Bison bison bison. Classification (NCBI taxonomy): domain Eukaryota; kingdom Metazoa; phylum Chordata; class Mammalia; order Artiodactyla; family Bovidae; genus Bison; species Bison bison. Next base: position 482,906 of record NW_011494750.1, read on the forward strand.
AGGCAGGACCTGGTTGGGGGAAGAGCCCAGGAAAGGGGCTTCATCACAAGTGAGGAGGACTGTAGTAGAGGTGGGTGGGGCCAGGAGCCTGGGCTTTGCTGTGAGCCCAGGGCAGTCCCTCGATGTCCAAACCATTGACCAACAAGGATGGATTGGGTGAGGTCAGGCACCATCTTGCTGTTATCCCTGGGCCCATCCAGCACAGGGGCTGTCTTGGGTCTGAGAGGGTGGGTCAGCCTCAAGGGAAGCCAGGCTATCTTGGTTGCCCAGAAGCAGGCTGGTGACCAGAACGTCAGCCTTCTAGTCAGGGAGGGGAGCTCAAGAGAAGCAAGAAATAATTGAGGTTGTCAGGGACAAAGGCTTGCTCTCCACCACTAAGAACAGAAAGGAGAAATGCCCAGAGGTAATTAACTTCCTGCAAGATGGCTGGTGCCGTGGGTCTTACAGCTGCCCAGGGTCTCGCTCCATCTTATTAGAGATTATTGTGCTCAAAAGATCGGAAGGTGTCCAATATGCTACTGGGGAAGAGCAGAGAGCCCTTACTAATAGCTCCAGAAAGAATGAAGGGGCTGGGCCAAAGCAGAAATGACACCCCGTTGTGGATGTGTCTGGGGGTGAAAGTAAAGTCTGATGCCATAAAGGACAATTATTGTAGAGAAGCCTGGTATGCTGCAGTCCATGGAGTTGCAAAGAGTCAGATAGGACCTAGTGACTGAACGACAACAAAGAGAAAAACACTCTCAAATTATTAGAACAGCCCCCTTTTTTTTTGCCAGTCACACGCTTGTTCACCTCTTCAGTCATCAATAAAGTGAACCAAGTGCCAGGCTCTGTGCTGGGGGCTGGAAACATACATAGCCATAATCACAGGAGAGGGTTTTCTGACCTCATGGATCTCAAAATCACTCATTCATTCATTTATCCTTCCAAGCAGCACATAGAAAATGACTCTCAAGCAGGCTCTTGATGGTATCTGCAGTTGAGGTTTTTATTTCTCCATCACATTCTGGTCCCCCATCTCCTAGACCCACCATCTCCTCTTGCCTCAGACCCCCAGCACTTCCTCCTCCAGCCCCATCCTCAGCAGAAGGTCTTACTTCGGTTCTTTTAGAAAATAGAAGCAATCAAAATAGAGGCTTTCCACAAGCCCCTGCCTCCCCTGTATCCACTTTCCAGCGCATATGTCCGAGTCCTCTGCCTCCCTCCCCTGCTCCCCCCATTACCAGCATGGACTGTCCCTGAAACTAAGGCCACCCCTCTCTGTTCCCTGGACCCAGCCCCTCTGGCTCCCTGGAGCTCAGCGTTCGGAGATTTTCTGTTCTATCCTCTGTCGCCAATTCTGCTCTCTGCTGGGTCATCACCATCAGCATACAAACATGCTGTTATTTCTCCCTTCCTAGAAAATTATAAAGCATCTCTGGACCTCACTCTTTACCCTGGTCCTACTCCACTTCTCTCTCCCCCTTGTCATCAAAACACTATGAGAGCTGTCCCTGCGGGTTGTCTCCGATTTCTTTCCTGCAGTCCTTTTCAATCCCACTCCAATCAGCTTCCACCCCACCACTCCAGTGGAACTGCTCTCAAGAAAGACACCAAAGACCTCTAAGACCCCGAGAGCCACTCCTCTACACTCATCTCCCTTGACCCGGCAGCAGCGTTTGACATAATTTATCACCGCCTCCTCTTGAAATCGCTCTTAATTGGTTTCCAGGCGCCACACGTCCCGGGCTTTCTTCCTGCCTCACCGGTCCTGCCTTCCCGCCTCCTGTGTTGGCTCCACTCTTCGGTCTCTCCCTGTTGAGGTGACTATAAACTATGTCTCTAGACTGGCAACGCCCACCTTTCCAGCTCCAGACCAGACCTTGCTCCAAACTTCAGCCTCAAATATCTGATTGCCCAACCAGCATCTCCTCCTCACACTCAATATGCCCAAAACTCAGATCCTCATCATTCACACAATTCTGCTCTCCCTGCAGTTCTCCTCCAACTCGGTTAGTGGCAGCTCCATCCTTGAGTTGGTCAGACCCAAACAGCTTGCTCTTATCTGGACTCCTCTCTTTTTCTCACCTTCCCCATCTATCAGGAAATCCTGTTGAACTTGCCTCCAAAATGTACCTGGACTGCCATCAACTCTCCCCACCCCTGCTCCTGCCACCCCAGTCCAAGCCAGCATCTCTCACCTGGATTTTTATAGTTCCCTCCGCTCTGGTCTCCGCAACAGTCATATCAACCTTGACTTCAAACCCTACAGTGGCCCTGCCTCTCTCAGGGCAACCAAGCTCCACAGACCCTCCTGGTACTTGTCTCATCTCTGCTTGGACTTCCTTCCTCCTTCACTTCTCCATGTTTGAGTCTTTCCAGGTTTATTCCCTCTTTGGGGCTTTTTAAACTTGCTATTCTCTCTCCCTGGAACGCTTTCCATGCAGACACCTACCTGGCTTTTTCTGTCACCGCCTTCACATCTTTGCTCAGATGTTACCTTCATGGTGAGCCCTGCCCTAAGCATCTATTTAGAACTGCAATGCCTGCCCCCACTTATTTCGTCTTCCTCCCCCCCCCACCACCTCCTGTGGCAGAGCACTTCTTGCCATCCAACATGCTATATATTTACTTGTTCTTCACTTCCCTCCACTAGAATGTGGGTCTGTATAATGGGTTGAATTGTGTTTCCCCAAAAGATACATCCAGGGCTTTCAGGTGGCATAGCGGTAAAGAACCTGCCTGCCAAGGTAGGAGATGCGAGTGATGCAGATTCGACCGGTGGGTCAGGAAGATCCTCTGGAGTAGGAAATGGCAACCCGCTCCAATATTCTTAGACAGAAAATTCCATGGACAGAGGAGTCTAGCGGGCTACAGTCCATGGGGTCACAAAGAGTCAAACACGACTGAATGAACGAGCATGCACGCTCACACACACAAGATATGTTCAAGTCCTGAGCCCTGTGGCCGGAATTTGACCTTATCTTGAGATAGTTTTTACAGATATGTAATTAAGTTAAGGGTCTCAGGATAAAGTCATGCTGGATTTAGAGTGGACCCCAAATCCAAGAAAAGACAGAGAGAGTTGAGGGACAGAGACACTGGGAAGAAGGCCACTTGGAGATGAAGGCAGAGAGGAGGCAATGCTGGCAGAAACCAAGAAATTCCAGGAGCCATCAGAAGCCTGAAGGGGCAAAGACGGGCTCTCCCTGGAGCCTGCAGAGTGGGCAAAGCCCGGCCAACACCTTGACTTCAGAGTGCTGGCCTCCAAAACTGCAAGACCGTACATTTCTCTTGTTTTAAGCCATCAAGTTTGGGGCCGTTTGTATCAGTCCTAGGAAACTCAGGTGAGATCTTGGTTTCATCCCGTGGCATCCCCAGTTTTAGCACCATGCCAGGCAGAGTGATCATCCACATGCAGAGTGACTGAACAAATGTCCTTTTGCACAGCAGGGGGACAGCACTCAGTGAGACCAAGAAGCACAGGCGTGGGGTGTCCCCTCCCTCAGCTAGGGAAACCGCCCAGAGCCAAGACTCCTGGAGACCCAGGTTCCAATCCCAGCCCGCGACTGAGCAGCCGGAATCTGAACCCCCACCCACCTTCCCTCCTTTGCAACATAAAGGGATAAGTTCCACATCCCAGTGTGGGTGTGAGAATTAGATGGCATGTAATAGATGCTGTGAGCTTCTCTGGTGGCTCCTTGGTAAAGAATCCGCCTGCCAATGCAGGGGACTCAGTTTCAGTCCCTGGGTTGGGAAGATCCCCTGGAGGAGGAAATGGCAACCCACTCCAGAATTCTTGCCTGGAAGATCCCACGGACAGAGGCACCTGGCGGGCTACAGTCCACAGCATCGCAAAAGAATCGGACATGACTGAGCAACTGAAGAGCAGCAACAATAGAGGCTGCATGAATGTGAACCTCCTTCCTCCACCCCTCAGGTTCCTCCTTCATTTCTAAAATAGAGGAAACATCCCTGCTTGTCTGCCTTGGAGAACCATTCTTATGGTTTTTCATCAAACGCTATTTAATGATATGGGAAATATCCACGCTATATGTTAAGTGGGAAGAAAACTGGTTACAAAATCGCCTGTGCATTAGCTATGCTTGTAACAAGTGAGCATGAACTTATGGTCCATTACCAGAAAGAAAATCTTCCTCAAGAGCCCTGAGTCCAGCATCCAAATTGTTCTTTGCTTTTTCCATTGACTTTCATCTCAGTGCGTGCAGAGTCCACCCGGCAGCGGCACTGGGGACCCCCTTGCCCGCCTTCTCTCTCTCCTCCTAATTCCCCATCATCCCCTCCGTCATCCCAGCTCTTTTAGTTCTTTCTGTAATGCTTTATAAATTTCTCCATAAAAGTCAGGCACGTCTTTTGCTGTCTTTATCCCTAGGTGTCTTTCAGATTGGCTTGCTATTTTAAAAGGAATATTTCTTTTTTTTCCTATTACAGTTCGGTTTGTTTGTTTTTTAGTGGAGGTTTCTCTGGATTGCAGCTTATACGTTAGGTCCATTTTGGAGCAATCTTTGACACCCCACTGCCTCTGGGCAGCATGAATGTCTCCTACAGGACTTGTGCGTTTTTCATTTGGGGTTATTTAATTTTTTGTGCACATTTGATTAATGCAATTTATTTGTTCTTGGTGGTCTTTTCTACACGATTGTGCAATTTAAAAGATCAGGGGTAGAGTCTGTGTTAATCACAGCAGTTCCCCTGGGTTTACCATAGTGCCTGGCACTTGGTGGGTGGGTGTGCATATTGAATGTACACGTACATGTGGGTGAAAGGATGGTGGATGGACGGATGGATGGATAACCCAGGCCCTGCTTCTTCTGGCTATAGCCATTTGCTTGGTTACCTTCCTACTCTGCTTTAGCTTCTCCAGTGACAAATGACATAGCTTCTGGATTCCCTTGTGTTGCTAAAACCCTGTGATTCAGAGAGAAGAGGGCTAAAACAGGCCAGGAGCAAGTTAATTTCCACAAGGCAGGCTCCCAACTGTAAACAAAAATTAAGCGAGTATGTGCCAAGTTTCTGGCTGCCAGTTATGCTACAAAGGTGTGACATGACGTTGTCTGATTGACTGACTTCAGATGCCCCCGCATCCTCAGCAAGGTTGGAGCACTCTGCCAGAATGGGGATTCCTGGTCAAAACTTAGCTGGAGGGTTAGCATTCCACAGCAGTTGAGTGGATATTCCCCAGGATGGGTCCCACAGGGAAGTAATAATGGCAGTTGCATCTGTGCTAGGCCTGGTGTCCAGCTGAAGCACCTTCTTTTCAGTTTGGGGCTTCTACCCTCCACCCTCCAAGTCCTCCATTCTACTAGAATGGAAGGTCACTGGAAGTGAATGGAAATAAATTGATACCTAGATAGCGAACTTATTCTGGGCAACCATAGCAAACTCTCCTAATCATCCCAGAAGATTGTAGTTCATTTGGGATTTTCTATACAGAAATTTAAGGAAAGCAGGTTATGTTTCCTTCTTCCCAATTCTTGTGCAATTTGCTCTTGATTGTGCTGATTAGGGTCTCTAGCTCAATGTTGTACAGAACCAATGAGAGAGGGCGTCTTTATCTTGTTCCTGACTTTAGTGGAACTATGTCTAAAGCTCTATCATTGAGCACAATGCTTGCTTACTTTTTTAATAATGCAGATACACTTGATCAGATTAAGAAAATACCCTTCTTTTCCTACTTTGCCAAGATTTTTTTTTAATCATGAATACATGTTGACTTTATTAAGTGCATTCTCTGCATTATTTGAGATCACCCTCTAATTTTTTTCCTTTAATCTGTTACTATGCTATATTATATAATAAATTTTCTGATATTGAACTAACTCTGAATTCCTGAGTTACACATTACTTGATCATGATGTATTTTTTAAAATATATTGCTGAGTCCCACTAGCTGATATTTTATTTAAAATTTTCCTGCTCCAGTTCATAAGTGAGATAGATCTATAATTTCTTTTTTGTATTGGGACTGTTTTGAAGATCCAATAACAAGATGCTTTGAACATTATATGGCACTCCAAATACTTAGATAATTAATAATTGCCTCCAAGAATCTCTAGACTGGCTCAGGAAGAGGAAGCTCTACCTGGCCAGAAGGTATGTTGGATTCTATACATGAGACAATGTGAGATGCCTGGATGGCACAGTACCTGGAATTCCACAAGTCAGAATATATCCATGATTCTTGAGGGTCTTTGGTCCTCAAGAGTCCCATTAATATCCGAGAAGCCCTGAGAGTGGATTACAGCTGAAGCTAATTTCAGGATTAGCTTCCCAGGAGGCAGGGCAGAGACGGGCTGATTTCAGGATTAGCGTCCCAGGAGGCAGGGCAGAGACGGGCTGATTTCAGGATTAGCGTCCCAGGAGTCAGGGCAGAGACGGGCTGACTCGCTCACTTTACCAGCACAAGGACCACTTCCGCTGTGGAGATAACACATTAGATGACGGGATCCTTGGCAAGCGAAGGAGATATAAGTCCATATTCTTCACTATCAATATCAAATCGGCTTGGAGGATGGTGGAGGGTGGGGGACAGTCAAACTCTTTAAACGGATAAACAGAACATCTTCCAGCCAAGTAGTTCTAACATCAAATCATTAAGAAATAGAATTTTATGCCTAGAAGGCATTGTTTGTTTTGTCTAGAACTGTGGCACAGCTCCAGCTTTTGTCCCCAACCAGCACTTTTTATGCACCCTGGAAATGGGATGAGACCTTCTCCTGAGGACCCCAAGAAGACTGGGATTGTAGAAAGAGGCTTGGTATTGGAGCAGAAGACCCACGTCCAAATCCCCACTCTTCCGCTTATGCTGTGATATGAGCCCTTGACTTTGTGTCTAAATCAAGGATAATTATACTGTACCTTCTTGGGTTCTAATAAGGATTAAATATGATAATAAACGCCAGGTCTGGTACACAGTAGATGCTCAGTCAATTCCTTTAGTTGTCTGGGAGCCTGAGGACAATTACATGACCTAAGAGTAATAACGAGTGATGGAAGCAAAGCTGTATCTTGCTCCCACACATCCACACTTAAGACTTCCGACGTATTTAGACCTGGCTCACAGGGTGTCAGTCTCTAGGAAGAGTCAGCCTGGGCTTTGGTCATGGCTCTACGAGAGGAGGGCAGAGACCAAGTTGCTAGTTTGTCAGCTCCAGTAGGACCCTCAGAGAAGGACAGCTCGGGTTTGTGAATTATCATGGACCATACAAGGAGCCAGCCTTGATATTTGTGAGACAGGAATCCCATAGAACTTCCCACAATAAAACTTGGATAAGTAGAGGGAGTTCAGTAGACAACCATCTCTGATAGCTTGGGGGTGAGTTCAGAGGAGGGCTTCCGGTGCAACAGGTCCATCCGCTACTTTTGGCCCAGAGATCTATTCCTCTATCCTGTCCTCTCCATTCTCATCATCCATCCATTCACCTATCACCCATCTGTGTATGCGTTCTCATCCATCTGCCCATTCTCCTATCAAATCATCCATCCATCTATCCATCCACCCAACCATCTGCACATTCATCCATCCTTCCATGCATCGATTCAGTTCTCATCTTATTAATAGCAATAATGATAATAATAAAATCATGATGGCTAATGGTTATTCAGTCCTCTTTTTGTGCCAGTCACTGTTTTAAGCTTTTCATAGGTGGAATTTAGTCCTCACAACAAGCCTAAGAGGAAATTTTATTGTTGTTTCCACTTTACAGATAAGAAAACTGAGGCTCAAAAAGAGCAATTCACTTATCAGGATATACCAGAGCCAGGGGCTTCCCTGGTAGCTCAGCTGGTAAAAAAATCTGCCTGCAATGCAGGAGACGCTGGTTTGATTACTGGTCAGGAATATCCCCTGGAGAAGGGATAGGCTACCCACTCCAGTATTCTTGGGTGTCCCTAGTTGCTCAGATGGTAAAGAATTCACCCGCCATGTGGGAGACCTGGGTTCTACCCCTGGGTTGGGAAGATCTACAGGAGGAGGGCATGGCAACCCTCTCCAGTACTCTTGCCTGGTGAATCCCCATGAACAGAGGAGCCTGGTGGGCTACAGTCCATGGGGTCACAGAGAGTCAGACACAACTGAGTGACTAAGCACAGCATAGCACAGCACCAGAGCTAAGATTCAAACCTAGAGCTCTGACTTTAGAGCCCACACACCCAACCGCTGTGTTAAGTGGCCTTCCGAGTACCCACACACTATCCACCCAAGCCCGTGCATCCCTCTCCACTCATTCTCTACTCTCTCACCCATCTTCATTCCCAGCTAGTTGTTTCTCTACCTGTTCTGCTCCTGCTGCTTAGTCACTTCACTTGTGTCCAACTCTGTGTGACCACATGGACTGCAGCCGCCAGGCTCCTCTGTCCATGGGATTCTCCAGGCAAGAATACTGGAGTGGGTTGCATGACCTCCTCCAGGGGATCTTCCCAACCCAGGGGTCAAACCTGGGTCTCCTGCATTGTGGGCAGATTCTTTACCACTGAGCTGCCAGGGAAGCTCACCTTTCTATGTACCCGTACATCTATCCATCCACTTGCCCACCCTCCTTTGCACCACCTACACAGCCATCCATCCACCCAACAACCATTCACAAAGCACCTTCTATGCTGAGTGCTGATATTTAGAGATGAATGCTACTTAGCTTCTGACATCAAATGGCTTACTCTTGTGATGGTAAACCGGGAGATGAACCAGTGGGGTAACCCAATGGTGTCAGTACTAAGGACAAAGTGAGCCTGTGGTGCTATGGCTGACTGGGGAGAAGGGCTCCAGAAGTAGCCTGGGGCAGACCAGGAAAAAACTCTGAGGATGTAAAGGCTGATATGGATGGTCAGAATTATCTTCCAGGCAGAAGGAGCTTCCTGTGCAAAGGCACAGACCCACCTTTTTAATGGGACTTGGAGGGGGATGGCTTCCCCTTCTCTCTGTTAGATTGCAGGAATCAATGCCATGCAAGTCATAGGCAACCTTCTCTGAGTTTGTCAGTGGGGATGGGGAAAAATGAGCTTCCCTGGTGGCTCAGACAGTAAAGAATCTGCCTCCAATGCAGAGACCCAAGTTCGATCCCTGGGTTGGGAAGATCCCCTTGAGCCGGAAATGCAACCCAATCTAGTATTTTTGCCTGGAGCATTTCATGGACAGAGGTGCCCAGGGGGCTACAGTCCATGGGATTGTAAAGAGCTGGACGCGACTGTGTGACTAACACACACACACATGGGGACAGGTCTAGAGAAACTGGCCAGCATGGGGAGGCGGGGAGGCTTGAGCCAGCATCAGAGGGGAGACTCGGGGCAGCTCTCTGAAAGAGAAATCCCAGGTTCAGAGTTCCTTTAAGTTCCGCTCACTGTTCGGTTTCGCCTAGAGCCACCCTGCATTTGCTATTCTGTGCACTTTCCACGTATTTGCAAGTTCTGATTGAACAAATACTGGCTGGGGCACAGTGAACCCAAATAATTGTGTGCCTGTCAACGGTACATGTTAATTGGAGAGTTGCAGAGTCCACGGGATGGGTCACAAGGGAGAAGCCAATTACTCTATGTACCTATTTGAAAGGCTCCCATTCCTGGAAGCCTCACTGGCATTAGAACACTCTGTATTGGTCCGTGTTATCGATTTTTCTCCCACCTCAGTTGATGGGCTCATTAATTGACAATTACCTTTTTCCCTGTGTTGGGAGAATTGACAACAATGACCTGAAGTGTTCACGTTTCATTTGAGCTGAGCTAAGTCTATATCTGTTTAACCTATAACAAGTCCCAGCAGGGAACTCTGAGGAGCAGGGGCCTCTAGGGAGGAACCAGGAGTGCTGGGAACGAACTTGGGTCCTACTGGGTGCAGACTCAGGTGTGAAGCACGCAGGGGCCTCAGCATGAAGGATAAAAGGATGGAGGGGGAGAGCTGGGTGGGACCAGGCGGAGACTAAGGCTGACGCAAAAGCTCAAAGTGGAACCAATTCACATTTGGCTCCAGTGGGCAGTGAAAGGGGGCACCAGCCATTTATTGAGCACCTATGATGTTCCTACTATGTTCCAGGCACTCGCTAATAGTTCTTGATTGCATTCCACATTAATTTTTTGATACTACCAACATGCTGTGTGTGTGTGTGTGTGTGTGTGTGTGTTAAGCTGCTTCAGTCATGCCTGACTCTTTGTGACCCTATGGGCTGTAGCCCACCCGTGGGGCTCCTCTGTCCATGGGATTCTCCAGGCAAGAATACCGGAGTGGGTTTCCATGCTCTGCTCCAGGGAATCTTCCCAACCTGGGGATCGAACCCTCATCTCTTATGTCTCCCGCAATGGCAGGCAGGTTCTTTACCATTAGCACCACCTGGGAAGCCTTATGTATCTGTATGTACGCTTTATATATGGAAACGTCAGATTTTTTGCAACCCCCACGAAATCGATTGTTGTCCGCTCAGCGGGGACATGGCCCCTACTGAGAATGTCTAGTGTAGGAAACTGAGGCTCATAGACTTGGTGGGGGTGGGGTCTCACTCCAGACACCCTGAAGTAAAGGATGAACATCTGACTTGGATTCAAGGCTCCACTCTTTTTCTTACTATTTGAGTTAAGCTGTCTGTACCTCAGTCTCCTCATCTGGTAAATGGAATTAGAAACAGGACTCCCCTTACATTGGATGCTAATGATAATTCAGTTAAGTAATACATACACAGTACTTAGCACATGATAATAATAGCTCCCAGGAGGGACTTCCCTGGTGGTCCAGTGGCTAAGACTCTATGCTCCTGGTACAGGGAGCCCGGGTTCAATCCCTGGTCAAAGATCTAGATCCCACATGCCTCAACAAAGAATGAAGTTCCCGTGTGCCAAAACTAAGACCAGACGCAGCCAAAAAAAAAAAAAAAAAAAAAAGCTCTCAATAAATTGTATTCATGACTATACTCATCTCCTCCAGATCTCACTGTCTGGTGGATGGGTGTTTCTGGCATGTCCTCTGCTCTTCAGGGGCACGGGCTTGTCTTATCGATCTGGGTGACTCTGGCCCTGGTTCTCACTGCTGTGTGAACCGTCAGCTCTGGAGCAGGTTGACTCTGGCTGGGAGCAGGCCAGGCAGCAGGGAAAGGGTCAGGACCCACAGGGGCTGCCCACAAGCACCTGGGGGCCACGTGTTCCTCTGGGAACGCCATGTCCAGCCACCGAGAGGAAATTGCTGTTTTAGCCTCTGCAGCTGTCCGAGCAACATCAGAGACTTTCTTAAACTCCTTAAGTGGCCTTGCCAGCTCATCTGCCCAGCTGACCCAAGGGGCCCAAGAAGACTGAAGTGCTTTGCTTGGAGGAGGGCAACCTCCCTTCCCACTGCCTGAGGGTCAGAGCTCGATGGCTGGGTGTTGGCCGGTGTCAGTTCTGCCTCTTAGCTCAGCCAGGAGCTCAGAGACACTGGCACAGTCTCAGGAGCTGGCCTGCCTGGAGGGCCACGCCTCGCAGCCCAGATCTTACAAAAGCTTCCCGCATGCTTTGCCCTGGGAGCTGGCTACTCCAGTCTAGCCAACATCAAGGAGACTCTTGCCCATTTTTTAACAGCTAAAGATTTTAAATTTGAAATAAGTGAAGAGGCCCTGTTCCTACCCGACTGGTGTGGGCCTTCTCTGCCACTCAGCCTCATCTCTTGATCAGTAAGTTTATCCTCATACTGTCCTGCAGAAAACCACCTCATCACAAACCAATCCAGGAGGCACAAGCCACAGACATGACTTGGCTTGGTGCACTGGTTTCCAATTATTTTTAAGCTGTTTATCCCTTTTTTCAAATGAAATTTAATGTAGAAGCCCAATTGATATGTCAGAGGAATAAATATCTGTAATGTGCAACAGGAACAGAAATTAACCCATGTGTGAATATCACATCTCCTGCCATCCCACGCTTTCTGCTTTCTGGACAGCCTTTCAAGGGCTCTGCTCTGTGTGAGCAATCACTACAGCCCAGACATACTCCTTCTTTCCCGGCAACTCCCTCTGCCAACCCCCAGAATCCCTAGCACCCCCAGGACACAATGAGAAAGTTCCTGGTTGGTGCTGTGTGCTAAGTCACTTCAGTCATGTCTGGCTCTTTATGACCCTATGGACTGTAGCTCGCCAAGCTCCTCTGGTCCATGGGATTCTCCAAGCAAGAATGCTGGAGTGGGTTGCAATGCCCTCCTCCAGGGGATTTTCCTGATTCAGGGATCGAACTCACATCTGTCTCATAAGTCTCCTGCATTGGTGGTCAGGTTCTTAACCTGACCATCTGGAAAGGCCATCTGGAAAGGCCCTAGTTGGTGGTGAGATGGGTATAAATCCTAGTCCAGCACTCGCTGGCTGGGTCACCAAGCAAGTACCTGAGCCTCTCAGAGGTTGCAGTTTGCCATCTATTAGACAAAAAAACCAATTGCATTCACCTCCCTCTGTGTTGCTCAGAGGACAGAAGGGATTTGTAAATGTAAAAACAAACCCTGAAGGGCTGTCTTTGGAATTGAAAAAAATACCTCGCTGAATTTTGTGTCCCGCCCCCTCCTCCCCTTATTTTTTGTTTTCAGGTTGTAGGTGGCAGAAACAGACCTTCCTTTAACTGGTGAGGAGTAAACTCTGGGGGGGGAAAAAAAAAAAAACTGTTTCTGTTTTTGCTTGGAAAAAAAACCAAAAAAGACAAATGCTTTCCCTCCCCGCTCTGTGGAACAGAGCCTGCTCCGAGCTCTGTTCTGAACACTGGGTTCCAGGGCTGGAAGCCACTCTGGGTGTCCAAACGTCCCTGCTCGGCTTTGTCTGTGTGGCTCGATTCTACACAGGAGCGGTTTCAGCCACTGACGCTGGAGCTTGGAGGCCTCTCAGGAGGTTTGCTGGGATTCAGGGCGGGATGGGAGCACCCGACCACCACTAGTACCAGTTTTAGGTTCTGCCCAGATGTCTCCCTCCCTGGATGCACTTCCAAGATGCCTGCCCCGTGGAGGAACTGGGTCCAGTGCAGGAGTCCTGGGACACCTCTAAGCGGCAGGCTTCCCATGCCCCTCACAGAGAAGGGGGCTAAGAGGGGGGCCTGCAGGGTGGGTCTGGAGCCCTGCACTGCCCAGAAACAGAGAGGGACATCAGCAGGGCAAATGGAAGCCACTTGCTTATGGCAGTTTGGGACGGAAGACCAGCAGGGAACTGGTGACTGCCCAGGGTGTCTGTGTCAGGCCTTGCAAGCTCTTGCTAAATGGCTGCTTATTACAGCCTTAGATGGCTTTGGACGGCAAGTGTGATTGTCCCCTTCTACAGATGGACATGAGTTTGAGTAAACTCTGGGAGATGGTGAAGGACAGGGAAGCTTGGTGTGCTATAAACAGTCCACGGGGTCACAAAAAGTCAGACACTGCTTAGCAACTGAACAGCGACAGGTGGGGAAATGGAGGCCCAGAGGAGTTAAGCGAGCTACCTGTGACCCCAGAACTAATGCCTCTGGTGGAGCCAGGATGGCCCGAAGAACCTAGTGTTGAGTGAGCTGGGGAGACGCTGGGAAGGGGGTGCACAGGGTCAGGATGGAGCTGGGTCTCAGAATTCTGGTGCCCCTCAGGTCAAGGTGATCTGAACCAGCTGACTAGTGGGGAGCACCATCCCTGGCTTACTGAGGCTCGAACGGGCTGACACGCTCGGAGGCGCGGAGGGACAGGGCAGACTCTGTCCTCAGGAAGAGCACAGAGTATAAAACCCCTGGAGGAGGAAAAGGCAACTCCAGTATTCTTGCCTCGAGAATCCCATGGGCAGAGGAGCCTGGTGGGCTACAGTCCATGGGGCCACAAAAAGTCGGACACGACTGAACGACTAGAGTACAAAA
>NW_011494750.1:496802-515217 GCF_000754665.1 Bison bison bison
AGAGTACAAAACAGGCCGTGGGAGTAACCCTAAAGCAGAGAGGACGGTGCCGGCACAGAGACGTGTGTGGAGGGCCGTGGGCAAGAGGAGCACCGACGGGATCAGAGGAGGCCGGCGGAGCCCGGCCTTGGGAAGGTGGGGAGAAGGAAGGCTGGCGGTGCTGTGAAAGACTTCCGACCACGGAGTCACTGATCGCACGGTGTGTTGCTGCTCGGGTCCCGTGGACAGCACCCTTCACACTGGGTCTTTCTTCCTTCAGGTGTGACCTTGGTCAGGGGCTGGGGCTCCCCTTCACGTCACCACTCCCATCATTCTAGATGCCCAGGGCCCCCTGCCTCTGGTTGGGGGAAAGTTGTGGACTTGGAGTGATCTGCTTGGGGTGGTTTGAGGGGGGACTGGGCTGTCCCCAGGCTCCAGTGGGTGTCAGCGCAGACCGGAGGCTTGACCAGTGACCTCTGGTCCTGTCCCCTGGTGGTTCACACCGACAGCAATGGAAAGGGAAACCCAGGGCTCATGTGGCATCCTTGAGGCTCCCGGCGCTGGTAACAGGCCTCCCTGGTCCAGCTAGAACTCACAGTGTCTCCACCTCCCGTTCTCCTGGGTCTTCCCTTCCTCCCTCCAGTTCACCCTCATCCACAGTGGGATGTTCACTCTGCAAGGATTTATCCCGAAGTTGTTAAGACCCAGCACTCTGGAGCCAGCCTGCTGGGTTTGGGTCCCACCTCTGAACTAGCTATTTGACTTGAGACAGGTTAACTTATGCTTCAGTTTTCTCATCTGTAAAGTGGCTATAATAATAGGACCCACCTCCTAGACTTGTGGAGGGGATTAGGTCCCAAAGCCTACATGTTTTCTGGGACTTAACATTCTCTTCCAGGTGGTGAGACATCACAGATGTTATCCCCAGGGAATTCTCAGTGTTGGTACGATGGTATTTAGAGTAGGGGCTAGTTAGATGGTGGGAGTAATGGTGTTTAGAATGCTGGTGAACTAAATGGGGAGAGGAGAGAACAGTCCCATTGGAGGGTTTAAAACCTAAATTCTGAGATGAGGAAGGTGCAGAAGGAGAAAGAGGTGGTAGGTCCAGAGCCTAACACAGCATCTGGGCAAATAATGTAGGACTGGACAGGAGGGAGGAGGAGGAAAGGTGTTCCAGGGGACGGACCTGGCTGGGCAAAAGCTTGGAGGCAGGAAGCTTAGGGTGGGGCCCAGAAGGGCACACACACGGTTGATGCTGGGCACGGGTCCGTGAAAAAGCTTTCTGCAGTGCCTAGCGTATGTGCGGTTGAGCGAGCCAGGGACCACGCTGGGGGCTCCCACAGCTGATCTCATGCACTCCTCACATCATCCCTGTGAGTCCCATTACTACCTGCATTTCATAAATGAGGAAACTGAGCCAGCTCAGAGAGCAGAGCTCCTTCCCCAAGATCACTCCCGTTAAATGATGTCTCTGGTCCATCTGTCTACAGAGCTGGTGACCTTCCCAGTGCCCCACGCTGTCACTCGGGCAATAGGAGGAGAGTCGGTTGGGGGCCAGGCCCTAGGACTTGGAGAGCTCCAGGGACGTGTTTCAGATCCATCCGTTTTTTGTGTTTTTTTTTGAGATTTTTCTTTTTTTGATGTGGGCCATTTTTAAAGGCTTATGAATTTGTTACACATTACTTGTTTCATATTTCAGTTTTTTGGCCGCAAGGCACGTGGCATCTTAGCTCCCCGAACAGGGGTCAAACCCACACCTCTGCACTGAAAGGTGAAGACTTAGCCACTGGACCGCCAGGGAAGTCCCCAACTCCACCCTTCTTGTGGAAGGCCAGCCACCCACCAGGGCCTCACATGTTTGGAGTGACCACCAGTATCCTTTGGCAACAAGGAAACCTAGATTCTCAGCCATGGATCTTACGCTCTGAGACTTTGTCAGGGGCGGGACTCTACGTGGTTGCTTTATCCAGCTCCCAGCTATAAATTTTTCTGTGGACGCATTTGCTTATCTGCACAGCTCACGAGCAGCACATCAGGTACCACCCTGTTGATTTGAGTCTAATCAAGGCTTGACTGAGTAGCAAACGTCCACCTTCCAGTCTTTGTTGGTCCCACAAACTTTCAGAGCAGCAGTTCTCAACTCTGGTACCAATGAAAATTAACTGGGAACCTTAGAAAATACTGATGCCCCAGCCTTCTGCTCTGTGAGAAGGCTCCAGGGGGAGGCATTTTCAAAGCTCCCCAAGGTTGAGAGCATCGCTTTAGAGAAACCCACTGGAATAGGCTGTGGACCCTCTGAGCACGGCAGGTGTGCCTCATGCATATCCACTCACATCAGCCTAATTCACCCTATCAAAGCCCACGAAACACAAATCAAAATGTGCCTGCTGGCCAGAGAACGGGTCTTTGCCAAATGCAGCTGAGCCTTGTGGACTTGTGTCCTGGGGTGAGTTCTAACTGTGTCAGTGCCATTGTGACTTCAGAGTCACCCTGGCCTGGCATTATTCCTCTGCCATCTCACCCATGATAGCCGAAGCCCCACTGAGACTTTTATTGTCTGTGTTATACTGTTGAACAGGAGCCTTAGATGCTTGCGCTCATGATTTTGAAATATTAAATTACACCAAGCACTAGGGGCTATGTTTTCTGTTACAAGACAGGTTAATTGCTGCTCTTCATCTTTAATTTTGAGATTTAAGCCGGTTTCTCAGTTAGCTCTAATTGGTAGTGTTTCGACAGCCCTCCCTGACCTCACAAGCCTTTGATATGGTTTAGAAATCCTTTTATGGGAGCCCTTTTTTTCTTGTGCCCTGCACATTTAATAGATTTGTATTTCCTCAGTCATCTTTCCTTCTGTGGAGATATTTCAAAATCACACCATGTGTCTGCAGGGAATAAATGCCTCCTCTCCAGCAAATGTTTTTTTACAGCGATCGGCAAAAGAGGATTAATTGCCCCCATTCACACACATCTCTTACTTGCTGTATTCCATTTTCATACAAAGATTTTTTTAATCCTTTCTTCTGTAGCTGGGCTGAATTTGTCTGTAAATGCACGTGCTCTTCAAGTGATGTTTCTGGAATAGATCTGAAGCAAGCGTCCTCTCCAATCACTATTTTATAGATAATAATATCACCACGATAATGCATTATGTGTCAGGGGAGAGCACTCACGGGAAGATGGGAATGCGGGGTGATAATGAGGCCCCCGTCCCTGGAGGTGTTCAAGCACAGTTTGGAAGCAGCTTGTCTGGCATATTTTAGAGGCAAATACAGTCTAAGAACTAAGAGGTTTTAGAGTCAGGAAAACTTGAGTTTAAATCTCTACCACTTACTGATCCTGTGACCTTGGCAACTTATGAGCCATACTGAGCCTCCATTTCCTAGTCTATAAAATAGAGTTAATAATAACACTTATCATATAAAGTTACAGTGGAACTGAGTAAAATAATCCCTGGCCCTTGCTGCTGCTAAGTCACTTCAGTCATGTCCAACTCTGTGCGACCCCATAGATGGCATTCCACCAGGCTCCCCTGTCCCTGGAATTCTCCAGTCAAGAACACTGGAGTGGGTTGCCATTTCCTTCTCCAATGCATGAACGCGAAACGTGAAAGTGAAGTCACTCAGTCGTATCCAACTCTTAGCGACCCCATGGACTGCGGCCTACCAGGCTCCTCCATCCATGGGATTTTCCAGGCAAGAGTACTGGAGTGAGGTGCCATTGCCTTCTCCATGAATGTGGCTTAATCTTATTAAACACTATAAACAGCAGCCAGGCTTCAGAAACAGAGGAAGGTTGGGAATAGGGAAGAGAGCAACATAAGCTGTCTCCATTATCGAGATTTCCCTGGTGGCCCAGTAGGTAAGAATCCTCCTGCCAATGCACGGGGCACGGATTCGATTCCTGGTCGGGGAAGAGTCCACTTGCTGTGGGGCAACTTACTCCTGTGCCACAAATACTGAAGGCCACATGCCCTAGAGCCTGTGCTCCACAAGAGAAGCCACTGCAGTGAGAAGCCTGCGCACCTCAGCTAGAGTAGCCCCTACTCGCTACAACTAGAAAAAGCAGCATGCAACGACAAAGATCCAACGCAGCCAAAAAATCGCAACAACGTAAATAAATACAACTTAAGGTCTCTCCATTAGCTTCAATCCCAGAACTCAATGGCCCATCATTTGCAAAGTGCTCTCATGTCTGTAACCTCAGTTTATCCTTAGCCCAGCTCCACAACACAAAGGTTCTACGTTCATAACAGTCCTTTATCCAGACTAAACAAGTGTGAAGAAACGGAGGCTCAGAAAAGTGAAACGACTTGCCTAAATGATACAGCATTAGGATAGAGCCACTAGAATCCAAACTCACACACACCCTTGTTACCTGCTGTGCCCGCAAGGCCAGCACTATCATCTCTCTGCTCCATTGTTATTACTGTTGTTGTTGATGCTCAGTCGCTGTCTTGACTGATTCTTTGTGACCCCATGGACTGCAGAAAGCCAGGCTCTGCGTCCTTCACTATCTCCCAGAGTTTGTTCAAATTCATGTTTGAGTCAGCCATCTAACCATCTTATCCTCTGTCACCCTCTTCTTTCTCAGCATCCTGCCCTCCATCTTTCTCAGCATCAGGGTCTTTTCCAGTGAATCAGCTCTTTCCACCTGGTGGCCAAAGTATAGGAACTTCAACTTTGGCATCAGTCCTTCCAGTGAATATTCAGGATTGATTTCCTTTAGAATGGACTGGTTTGATCTTGCTGTCCAAGAGACTCTCAAGAGTCTTCTCCAGCACCACAATTCAAAAGCATCAATTCTTCAGCACTCAGCCTTCTTTACAGTCCAACTCACATTCATACATGACTACTGGGAAAACCATAACTTTGACTATACGGACCTTTGTCAGCAAAATGATATATTTGCTTTTTAGTACACACTCTCTAGGTTTGTCATAGCTTTCCTTCGAAGAAGCAAGAGTCTTTTACTTTCATGGCTGCAGTTACATCCACAGTGATTTTAGAGTCCCCAAAAATAAAATCTGTCACTGCTTCCACTTTTTCCCTTTCTATTTGCCGTGAAGTAATAGGAACAGATGCCATGTTTTGTGTTTTTTTTTTTTAATGTTGAGTTTTAAGCCAGCTTTTCGTTATCCCTTTGCTTTATTATAAAGTTACCTTTTTAAAAAAGATTTTTTAGTGTGGGTCATTTTTAAAGTCTTTATTGAACTTGTTACAATATTGTTTCTGTTTCGTGTTTTGGTTTCTTGGCTGCAAGGCTTGTGGGATCTTAGCTCACTAACCAGGAATTGAACCCACACCCCCTGCATTGAAAGGCAAAGTCTTAACCATTGGACCACCAGGGAAGTCCCTAAAGTTATTTCTTAATACCCTAGGATCCTCCTTAGCTGGGTGGGCCTGCTCTTGGTCTGCCCAAATTCTCATTCTGAAGGTGATGCATACCAATTCAAACGCAGGACTCGGAGCTGTTTCTTTTATTCCCACATATGTAGGGCAATCAAGCAGCTCAATAATAATAATAATACATAATGTCAGATACTTATAATGCCCTTGTTTCATGTGGCCGTCTTAGAATTTTAATTTGATACAAGGAACATTATTACTCCATATTCATTAAATCGCATGTTAACCTCTTTTAAAAACCCTTTTTCCAGCAATAACAGAGGACAATTTTACACGAGGTAAGTCATTTGGGGAAGAAGATGTATTCAATAGGTTTTCTCCAGCATCGTTATGGTCCCGGCTGAACCCCCATCTCCTCTCCCACGCTTCTGGTCTCCCCTGTCTCTGTTCACAGTGTAAAGTTCAGGAGGCCGTTTATATGGGGGCTGGGGGCTCATGGACGCAGCTGCAGAACGGGCCTCCACAGTTCTGATCAAGGCTGGCTCCCAAGAGAGACCCTTGGCAGAGAGTCAGCCCTTTGTGCCAATGTTATCCTAGTGGGAATCTCTAAGGGCTCATAATCATAAAAGGTTGAGAGGAAAGAAGGGACCAGATCAGGGCTGGGGAGGGGGCTGCAGTGAAGGATGAATGGGAGAGATTCTGCCTCTCCTTCAAGGAGTCTACACTCCAACAGCTGGGTTGGAAAAGCTTGAACGTGGATCAAACTTGGTTAACTTCAGGAGAGGGGACCCCGTCTAAAGACATTGAAATCCACTAACTCTCCTCCGACCTCACATTACATCACACACACACACACACACACACACACACTCACATACACACACACCCCAAAGGAGACAAACCTACAGGCCTAATCCAGCCCTCATTGTCCCTGTTGCTGACCTCTGGCTAAACCAGTTGTTCTATCTTCCAGCAATGCTTCCAAAGCTCCCTGGGCTTCAGGGTGAGGGGTCTCACTCTGTCTCTAAACTGGGATTTCTTTTTTTTCCATTTGGCTGCTCTGGATCTTAGTTGTGATATGTGGGATCTAGTTGCCTGACCAGGGATGGAAACTGGGTCTCCCCCCCGCCCCCGCCAATTGCCACCGCACTGAGAGCGAGGAATCTTAACCACTGGGCCACCAGGGGAGTCCATTAACTGGGCTTTCTAATGGATTCTGCACAGGTTGAAGCAAGAATTCTGAGCCCCAGCACCACCCTGAACCCGTCCTGTCTCCTCATTTCGCACATTAGGAAACTAAGTTCCAGAGAAATTTAGAATCTCCTTCCAGGCATGGTGCTGAGTCGGAACCAGAATCCAATTCTAACACCACCTCAGCACGCACTTCCACATGCACGAGTCCTGCGATAAAGCCAGCACCAGAACATCTACTGGAGGGGAGCTAGAGTTTACTGTGTCCTTACAATGTTCCAGAAACTCATTCTAACCCGTACCCACCCCCTCCGGTAGTTCTAACAACAATTTCATACGGTCACTATTACTGACCCATTCTATGGATAAGATCACTGGGGTCAGAGAGTCGAGGCTCTTGCAGGAGGTCAGCTGCTGAGCTGGGCTTGACCCAGGCCCCTGCTGTCCTCAGCCTCTGCCCTTCAGCCTGTGCTTCACTGCAGGGAACTGAATGCCCGCAGCCTCTATTGACTTCTCTGTGAAACTGAGCTCCTCATTCTTGTCCAGACTAATTTATGCTAGTGGTTCAAGTCAAAGGGATATAATAATTCTTGGCAACATCAAAAATGCTGTAAAAACACACGACTTTGTACTAATGTCATTATAAAATGTGGACGAATTATTTGTTTTTGTTTTTTTTTTTAATGCTGTAAAAATTCTGTCAGGAAAAAAAGGGTCTTTTCACCTGCAGTGTATGAGGCATTATGGGTTAGAGACACGTTCATTCAAAAACTTTTATTTGGAACATTTCCTGGGCTCAGTGCTGGGTGAGTTTCCAGGGATTCAGAGATAAATAAAACTGGCCCCAGCCCTCAAGGGCCCTTCAGGGACTGCCAATGGATAAGCAACAATTACATTCGGCAGAGGAACCAAAGATCAAATTCCAACACGCGCTGGATCATTGAAAAAACAAGAGAGTTCCAGAAAAACATCTATTTCTGCTTTATTGACTATGCCAAAGCCTTTGACTGTGTGGATCACAACAAACTGTGGAAAATTCTCAAAGAGATGGGAATACCAGACCACCTGACCTGCCTCTTGAGAAACTTACATGCATGTCAGGAAGCAACAGTTAGAACTGGACATGGAACAACAGACTGGTTCCAAATAGGAAAAGGAGTACGTCACGGCTGTATATTGTCACCCTGCTTATTTAACTTCTGTGCAGAGTACATCATGAGAAACGCTGGGCTGGAAGAAACACAAGCTGGAATCAAGATTGCCGGGAGAAATATCAATAACCTCAGATATGCAGATGACACCAACGTTATGGCAGAAAGTGAAGAGGAACTAAAAAGCCTCTTGATGAAAGTGAAAGAGGAGAGTGAAAAAGTTGGCTTAAAGCTCAACAGTCACAAAACGAAGATCATGGCATATGGTCCCATCACTTCATGGGAAGTAGATGGGGAAACAGTGTCAGACTTTATTTTTCTGGGCTCCAAAATCACTACAGATTGTGACTGCAGCCATGAAATTAAAAGAAGCTTACTCCTTGGAAGGAAAGTTATGACCAACCTAGATAGCATATTCAAAAGCAGAGACGTTACTTTGCCAACAAAGGTCCGTCTAGTCAAGGCTACGGTTTTTCCTGTAGTCATGTATGAATGTGAGAGTTGGACTGTGAAGAAAGCTGAGCACCAAAGAATTGATGCTTTTGAACTGTGGTGTTGGAGAAGACTCTTGAGAGTCCCTTGGACTGCAAGGAGATCCAACCAGTCCATTCTGAAGGAGATCAGCCCTGGGATTTCTTTGGAAGGAATGATGCTAAAGCTGAAACTCCAGTCCTTTGGCCACCTCATGCGAAGAGTTGACTCATTGGAAAAGACTCTGATGCTGGGAGGGATTGGGGACAGGAGGAAAAGGGGATGAGATGGC
Source organism: Bison bison bison (assembly GCF_000754665.1). Classification (NCBI taxonomy): domain Eukaryota; kingdom Metazoa; phylum Chordata; class Mammalia; order Artiodactyla; family Bovidae; genus Bison; species Bison bison. The sequence goes on from NW_011494750.1 coordinate 505,235, forward strand.
TGGATATCATCACCTACTCGACGGACATGAGTTCGAGTGAACTCCGGGAGTTGGTGATGTAGGGAGGCCTGGCGTGCTGCAATTCATGGGGTTGCAAAGAGTTGAACACGACTGAGTAACTGAACTGAACTGAACTGAAGGAAAGTGCTAGAGAGAGATGGTCTGGAGACCTGTAAGGGAGCCAAGAGAACCTGACCCAAGGCTGGGAGGGCAGGCTCTGATCTAGATCGTCTTGGATTCAAATCCTTGCTCTTCACCTACCAGCTGTGCATTCTTGGGCAGTTTTCTTGACCTCTCTGTCTTGAATTTTTCGTTCTATATAATGAGAGTTATAAGAGACAATAATAGAGTCTTATCCCAAAGGATTGCTATAAATATTTCATGAACCAGGGACTCTGGAAGTCTACTGAAGCCTATAGCCTCCTTTTGGGAATATTGTTTTTCAAGGCATACAGTAAAAATACATAGATTACAGAGTGTACTAATTATATTGAAAATAGTATCAAAATATTACAAACACAGATTTATAATTGAGCAATATATGTACTTCTTTATTAAGGCATTAAATAATAAGATGTAACGGCAGGTCTAATAAACACCATAATTTTGAAGTGATGAGAGGTGTGAATGGTATTTCAAGGCTTTGGAACTATGAAAAGTAATAGGAATGTATTGGTTATTTCTATGGGTGACCTACAATGAAAGGAAATGCCTGATTTCAGTTAAAATGAGTGAGTACAAAGATGTAATTTCCCTTTCCTATCTCTCTGACCTCCTGAATTCTATCCAAAGGCGCTGCTGAAAGCCGTGTAACCCGGTGGCTAAGTCCTGCCCCAGGGAGAATCTCTAGGGAAGGGGAGGAAAGGGCTGATGCTGAGGGCCAGGCAGGAGGAGCTTCAGGGCATCAGGAAGGAGCCCCACCCTTGCGGGGGCTGCTGGGAGGCAGGGGAGGGCTGTGACGTCTGGGGCGGTGCACTGTGCAGTGTCCTGGACTTGAGTGACACCAGCTGATTACTAACTGACATCCCGGGACTCCAGCATGGTCAGTGTCAGATACTCATACACTCACACCATCCGCTACTTGTAATAATCTGGGTGAAGGTGGAGCTTCGTTTCTGCTGAATTTCGGACCTCAGCTCCCTCACCCATTCTTTGAGTCACCTTGGAAGAAATCCTTGCCTTCATTGTATCTGGGTTTCCTCATCTCAGTTCAGTTTAGTTCAGTCACTCAGTCATGTCTGACTCTTTGCAACCCCATGGACTGCAGCACGCCAGGCCTCCCTGTCCATCACCAACTCCCAGAGTCCACCCAAACTCACATCCATTGAGTCAGTGATGCCATCCAACCATCTCATCCTCTGTCATCCCCTTCTTCTCCTGCCCTCAATCTTTCCCAGCACCAGGGTCTTTTCAAATGAGTCAGTTCTTTGCATCAGGAGGCCAAAGTAATGGAGTTTCAGCTTCAACATCAGTCCTTCCAATGAATATTCAGGACTAATTTCCTTTAGGATGGACTGGTTGGATCTCCTTGCAGTCCAAGGGACTCTCAAGAGTCTTCTCCAACACCACAGTTCAAAAGCATCAATTCTTCACTGCTCAGCTTTCTTTATAGTCCAACTCTCACATCCATACATGACCACTGGAAAAACCATAGCTTTGACTAGACAGACCTTTGTTGGCAAAGTAATGTCTCTGCTTTTTAATATGCTGTCTAGGTTGGTCATAACTTTTCTTTAAAGGAGTAAGTGTCTTTTAATTTCATGGCTGCAATCACCATCTGCAATGATTTTGGAGCCCCAAAATATAAAGTCTTCCACTGTTTACCCTGTTTCCCCATCTATTTCCCATGAAGTAATGGGACCGGATGCCATGATCTTAGTTTTCTGAATGTTGTTTTAAGCCAACTTTTTCACTCTCCTCTTTCACTTTCATCAAGAGGCTCTTTAGTTTGCCATAAGGGTGGTGTCATCTGCATATCTGAGGTTATTGATATTTCTCCCAGCAATCTTGTTCCAGCTTGTGCTTCTTCCAGCCCAGCATTTCTCATGATGTACTCTGCCTAGAAGTTAAATAAGCAGGGTGACAATATAAAGCCTTGAGTTACTCCTTTGCCTATTTGGAACCAGATAGGTTCCAAAACCTATCTTTCCTCATATAGAAGATCCAAATAATAATCCTGGCCTCATAAGACTATTGTAAGAATTCAAAGAAAAGCCTCTGCATGGTGAGTGCTCCCTGAGCACCAGGTACTCTGGGGTCTTTGGTGGCAGCCACCAGCGCTGTTAATGCCATTGACTTGATAAAGCGCAACGAGCCACTCCCAAGCAGAAGAGCCTTGGGTTTCAGAGTACAGGCTGTGGTGTGTGACCACTTGAGTTTGAACCTCAGCTCTGCCACTAACTGGTTATATAACTGTGCATGCTGTTCAACTTCTTTGAGGTTTTTCCAGCTGTAAAAAGGGGAAAATAATATTATACATCAGCCTCACAGTACTGTTTCTAAGACTAAATGAATGAATGCGTGTAAAATGCTTAGGACAGTCCCTGACACATGTGAAATGCTTATCTGTTGTTGTTGTTTAGCCACTAATTCATGTCCAATTCTTTTGTTACCCCATGAACTGTAGCCTGCCAGGCTCCTCTGTCTATGGGATTTTCCTGGTAAGAATACTGGAGTGGGTTGCCATCTCCTTCTCCAGGGGATCATCCCTACCCAGGGATTGAACCCGTGTCTCTTGCACTGGCAGGTGGGTTCTTTACCACTGAGCCACCAGGGAAGCCCCCAACATTATTAGGATTGATGTCTACCACCCAGTGAGTGAAACTAGCAGCCGCCCAGCACCTACATTTTGCTATTTTTCAAATTCTAAAAATCTTCATTAAGAGTCCAGGAAGGCAGTGAACATGTCCACTTGTTCCACTTTTTCGAACAATTTATCTGCTAGAGCAATGGTCACAGATCAGAGACTCAGATGGTTTGGGAGCAGCCGAAGGACCAGGGACCTACATCACCTTGCTTAATCTTCATGATGGTCTTTCCAGAGAGTTATCTTTATCCCCATTTCACTAACAAACCAATGGAAGTTCAGAAAGGTGAGGAGATAGGCTCAGGTTTGCAGAACCATGAATGACAGAGCTAGGATTTGAATCCAGTCTGTCCTACTCCTGGAAGCCTTAGTTGCAAGTATTTTCTGCAGAGCCAGAGGATGGGATCTGCCTGGCTGAGGCCAGGATCCTTGGTCCCCACGTCTCTGGTCCAACCAGGCTGACAGGAGCCAGAATGCTCAGTCTGTGCAAACGAGGAACGTGTGTTTATCTCATGGGTACTGAGCTGGGCTTCCTACTCGATGCCTCAATTTTTATTGTATAATGATCCTGCAGGAAGAGCATGCCTCTCCTTCCTCCTTCCTTCGGGATGACCAGCCCTCTTTAGATTGGGATGGTAGATGGGGCTGCAGCAGCTGCTGGGCATTCTACCCCAGAGCAGATATCATGGCAGGGAATCACCTGTGTAAAGGGATTACATATCTTCAGGGACAAAAGCCAGATACCTGTTTTTTGTTTTGTTTTGTTTTTATTGAAGAATAATTGCTTTACAGAATTTTGTTGTTTTCTGTCAAACCTCAGCATGAATCAGCCATAAGTATACATATATTCCCCTCCCTTCTGAAACTCCCTCCCATCTCCCGCCCCATCCCACCCCTCTGCTGCTGCTGCTGCTAAGTCGCTTCAGTCATGTCCGACTCTGTGCGACCCCATAGACAGCAGCCCACCAGGCTCCCCCATCCCTGGGATTCTCCAGGCAAGAACACTGGAATGGGTTGCCATTTCCTTCTCCAATGCATGAAAGTGAAAAGTGAAAGTCAAGTCGCTCAGTGGTGTCTGACTCTTAGCGACCCCATGGACTGCAGCCCACCAGGCTCCTCCATCCATGGGATTTTCCAGGCAAGAGTACTGGAGTGGGGTGCCATCGCCTTCTCTGTCCCACCCTCTAGGTTGATGCAAAGCCCCTGTTTGAGTTTCCTGAGCCATACAGCACATTCCCATTGGCTATCTATTTTACATATGGTAATGTGAGTTTCCATGTTACTCTTTCCATACATCTCACCCTCTCCTCCCCTTTCCCCATGTCCAGAAGTCTATTCTCTATGTCTCTTTCTCCACTGCTGCCCTATAAATAAATTCTTCAGTACCATTTTTCTAGATTATGTATATATGCATTAGAATACGATATTTATCTTTATCTTTCTGACTTATTTCACTCTGTATAATAGGTTCTAGATTCATCCACCTCATTAGAACTGACTCAAACGCATTCCTTTTTATGGCTGAGTAACATTCCACTGTGTACATGTACCACCACTTCTTTATCCACTCATCTGTCGATGGACACCTAGGTGCTTCCGTGTTCTGGCTGTTGTGAATGGTGCTGCAGTGAACAATGGGATACGTGTGCCTTTTTCAGTTTTGGTTTCCTCAGGGTATATGCCTCTGTGAGGGATTACTGGGTCGTATCATATGGTGGTTTTATTCCTAGTCTTTTAAGGAATCTCCGTACCGTCTTCCATAGAGGCTGTATCAGTTTATCCCACCAACAGTGCAAGAGCGTTCCCTTTTCTCCGCACCCCCTCCAGCATTTATTGTTTGTAGACTTTTTGATGATGGCCATTCTGACTGGTGCGAGGTGATGTCTCACTGTGGTTTTGATCTGCATTTCTCTAACAGTGAGCGATGTTGAGCGTCTTTTCATGTGTTTGTTAGCCATCTGTATGTCTTCTTTGGAGAAATGTCTGTTTAGGACTTTTTCCCACTTTTTGATTGGGTGGTTTGTTTTTCTGGTATTGAGTTGTATGAGCTGCTTGTATATTTTGGAAATTAATCCTTTGTCAGTTGTTTCATTTGCTATTATTTTCTCCCATTCTGAGGGTTGTCTTTTCACCTTGCTTATAGTTTTCTTCGTTGTGCAAAAGCTTTTTAAGTTTACTCGGCTCTCACTTGTTTACTTTGGTTTTTATTTCATTACTCTAGAAGTTGAATCATAGAGGATCTTGCTTTGATTCATATCATCAAGTATTCTGCCTATGTTTTCCTCTAAGAGTTTTATAGTTTCTGGTCTTACATTTAGGTCTTTAATCCATTTTGAGTTTATCTTTGTGTATGGTGTTAGGAAGTGTTCAGTTTCATTCTTTTACATGTAGCTGTCCAGTTTTTCCAGCACCATTTATTGAAGGGGCTGTCTTTGCCCCGTTGTATATTCTTGCCTCCTTTGATCCTTGTTTTACTTCCACTGCTCTTCTGGGGCAATCAGGTGTGCAAGAGAAGGGTCCTAGAAAAATGAAGTGTGTTCCTGAGTGCTGGGGAGCCCAGCCATCCACTCACTCATTCACCAAATGAATGCATAGCTCACCACTGTGTTCTGAGCCCTGAAGAGGAAAGGATGAATGCAAGAACCTCCACCTTGGGAGACACATGTGTTTATGTCACTGTGACCTTGGACATCACTAAGGTGTTGCAAAAGCTACAGGAGGTAAAAGCAGGGAGTGACTAGTTCTCCCTGGGGTAAGGACTAGGGGGATGTAGGGAAAACTTGTCAATGAATGTGCCATAGAAAAACAAGCAGGTGTTCCCCAGGCAGAGAAGTGGGAGTGGTGGGGGATGGAGGGAGATTGGGGCCAATACTTAGAGGCCACCCTCCAGTGTCAGGCTGGTTCTGTGTCGGGTACTTGACCTGATATATCTCACTCCATCTTCACAGCCAGCTGATAGGGTCAGGCCTCAGCATCCTTAACAAGGCAGGAAATGCGGCTCAGACACACTGAGCAATCTGCCAGTCTGAGATCACACAGCTGAGTGAGGGATGGAGCCAGGTTCCCGCCCAAGGCTGGCTGACTCCAGGACTCGGACTTTGTTCACACTGAGCCCCAGCCAGAAAAGACCCACCTGCAAAGACCCCGAGGAGAGAAAAGACCCCCAAGGAAAGAAAAGTTCCCGAGGTGCTCAGAGAAGAGAGTTAGAGTGTAAAAATCCACCAGGAGGGTGACAGGGCACTGGAGTCAGAGGACAAAGGCCTGGAATGCCATGCCCCAGACAGCGCTCTGTGTTGCTGTGTGGATTGTCACAATGGCCCCTGATGAATCACCTCTCCCCGCATCTGCACGCTTCGCAGTGTAGATGACCCCTACCCCCTTCAGGAGGTGGAGTCCCTTCCCCCAGTCCTGGAATCTGGGACGACCTGTGACTGTTTTGCCCAATACAATATGGCAGGAGTGGCCCCATGAGAGTCCCAGAGTGCAGACTTTAAGAGGTGTGCAGCTTCCAGACTCAGTCTCCTGTGGCCCTGAGACTCCATATGAGGACGCCTGGGATAAGCTCCTTCAGTCTGCAGGGCCACATGGGGATGAGACCTCCCTCCCCTCAGCCACCTCAGCCATCTCAACACGAGCCCTTCTCGGATCTTTGTCCCAAACTGCCGTTTGAAAGCAGACGCCCAGGAGTGACTCCAGCTGAGCCCTCGTGGCACAGCTGCACCTCTCCCTGGTGGCAGAATCTGGGCAAATAAATGGCTGTCACTGTTTTAAGCCACTAAGTTTTGGGGTGGCTTGTCATACAGCCATTGTTACGGAAACAGTTGCCATTTGGAGCAAGTCTATGACTGAACTGAACATGACCCGAACTACTCCCAACCCTGTTATTTAGAAACATCACTCCATGTCGAGGGCAGGCATGTGAAGGCCAGACCAGAATCCAGGGACCCGTTGCATCTCCATCACTGGGACAGCTGCCTTCTCCTTTGGAAGCTGGAACCAAACAGCCTCCCTCCTTGGCCGATGCATTTGCTCTATGGCCATTTCTCTTCCCTCTCTCCTTCCGTCACGGATGGTGGAGGCAGCTGCCAAAACAAACTAGGGCAGGCTTCACAGCCAGGAAACACCAACTGCCTAGATGCCTTTGCTCGTCTGCTGGCTCCTCTCCGGGTAACACACTTTTCTTTCTATTCATGTAGAATCTTCCCACTGGGGACCCAGGGTCTCTGGGTGTGGAAATTGTGTCAGGGACACCAGCCAAGCCCTTAGGGAAAAGTAGGCACTTTACGTGTGATTTCTTTTATTGGAATATAATTGCTTTACAATGTTGTGTTAGTTTCTGCTGTAGAACGAAGTGTATTAGTTTAATGTATACACATATCCCCTCCCTCTTGAACCTCCCTCTCTCCCCACCTCACCCCACCCATCTAGGTCATCACTGAGTCACTTGTAGAGATGTGGATGGACTTAGAGTCTGTCATAAAGAGTGAAGTGAGTCAGAAAGAGAAAAATATGGGATATGAATGCATGTATTAAAATCTAGAAAAATGGTACAGATGAACGTAATTGCAGGGCAGGAATAGAGATGCAGATGTAGGAAACGGATATGTGAACACAGGTTGGGGGGAAGGTGAGGATGTGATGAACTGAGAGATTAGGATTGACACATATATACAGACTACCGTGTGTAAAATAGATAGCTAGTGGGAACCTGCTGCATAGCACGGGGAGCTCGGCTCAGGGCTCCATGGATATTCTTCTGACCACGCAGTTGTCGTTATTTATGGATTCCTACTGTGTGCCTGAGACGTTTACATACGTCACCTTTAGTCCTCACAAAAGTACCAAAGGCCAGTGCCATTATCCCGTTTCACACCGGGGAATTCTGAGGCCCAGCGGGGTGGAGTGACTTGTTAGTAGGTGGCAAAGGCAGGCTTTGGATTCAGGTTATCTTGCTCCAAAGCTGGAGCTGTTTCTATGCTACATGCTGCTTCCTTTCCAAGAAAAGAAAAATCTGGCAACCAAGAATCCAGGTGATGGGAATAGGGCCTGGGTTTGAATGAGCAGGATGGAGCAGGAAATGACATGCAGTAAGTGCCTTGCGTATTGCAAAAGATGACTATTTTCGCTGAATCGGTAGCCCAAACATCCTAAATTTCACTCTGGGGCATCTAGCCGCAGCAGAGAATTTGGTGGAACGGGGTGCCTCCACTCTCTTCACTACCAAGCTCTCGTCTTACCGGAGCATTTCTGGGGGGGCTTCTTGCTCTGCCCTCTGTGCTCAGGTCTGAGAGAGAAGCCCAGAGCTCTCTGAACAGCTCTGGCTGCAGAGACCACCTGTCACTGTGAAGCCCTGGGGTCCAGGCTCCTCTCACCTGGGCATGTCACTGCCTGAGACCTAATTGCCCAGCAGACTCACTGAGTCTGGATTTGGGGCATCAGCAAAGAAGAGAACACCTACAAAATACTTTTTATATTAAAAAAAAAAAAGATGGAAATAAGCCTCAAAAGGGAACATCAGAACTTTAACATTCTTCTACTTAAGACAAACTTTCATACTGCTGTTACTGGGAGTTATTATGAGGAAAGAGGCACCCCAATCATTTCAGCATGGGGCCTTCATGAAACCAGGACTTCAGTTTCCCCATCCTCAATAGAAACAGTTGTACTCATTTGTGTTCCCAAGCCTGGCTGGGTTTCAGAGTCACCTGGGGAGCTGACGTCCCGGTTTTGGGACCACTGCCCTGGTGATTCTGAGTGAGGGAGGTGGGCCCATGGATCTAGCTGTGTCTTAACCGATGTCCTAGAGTAATTCCTCTAACAAGGGAAGACGTATAACACCTGTGTTTGAGGAACTTCACTACCAGAGGTACCAACCATCCTGGTTTGCTTAGACTGAGGCATGTGGGATTTCAGCGCTAAAACGAGGAAGGTTCCAGATACACTGGGAGAAAGTCGTCTTTTTTTTTTTTAATTTATCGGGGCTTTTTTTTTTTTCATGTTTTGGCTGCACTGCTCAGCACGTGGGATCTAAGTTCCCCCATCAGGAATCGAACCCATGCCCCCTGCATTGGCAGTACAGAGTCTTAACCACTGGTCCACCAGAGAAGTCTCTAGAAGTTGGTCATCTTAATTGTACCAGATGGCCACTCATAGCCTTCTGGCTTGAACTTGCTGTGAATCTACAGTGACTATCATATTAGATAAATCCTTCTGGCTGAGAGAAGCTGAAGCTGCCATGTCTTATTTCTAAGGAATCTAAAGTGAGATAAGAAATTATCCTAATTCATGGCAGTGTGAGTTCTCTTGACTGGTGCCCAGGCTGAAGGCGGCAGAATGAAACCCTCAGAGTGGGGAGTGTCTGATCCCAACACCACCCTCCGTCCACTCCCGCGTCTTCTCCAGCACTGTATCCTGAGGGGCTCTGGTTCCCAGTTTGCACTGATACCTCTGAGTGCAAGGGACACGGGGACAGAAATGGACCTCCTTCATCTCGTCTTGATTTTTAATTGTCTTTTCAGAAAGCATGAGAGTATGTTATCTCATTTAATCCTCACCCCAACCCTGCTGGTAGGATTTATTTTTATCTTATAAATAACACATCTAAGACCCAAATCCCTCTAGTAGATAGACACAAAGGAGGTTGAGCCCCATAGCATCTCCTCCTTGTAACACAACAAACTCCCCACTTGCCAAGCTCCAGGAAGGGGCAATGGTTCAGAGGATGCACACAGAATATGAGGAAGGTTTTGAAATCTATACGGGGAATTAGAGAATGAATAGTGCCTCACAGAATCACTTGCTGCTGCTGCTATTTGACTCTTCTAGGTCAGCGCTATTGAATACAAACCTAATATAAATTTATTACTGCATGTATGTAAATTTGTATTCCCCATTTGCTGTATTAAAAAGTAAAAATATGTGAAATTGATTTGGTAACATACTTTTTTAACCCAATACATCCAAAGTATTATCATTTCAGCAACTAATATAAAAATGATTAATGAGCTATTTTACATTCTATTTTTTGTACAGTATTTGAAATCTGGCATTTGTATCTTACTCTTGAAAGTGCATCTCAACTGAACTTGCCTTACTTCTGGTGCTTAGAAGCCACATGTGGTGAGCGGCTTCTGTAATGGACAGCATTGCTCTACATTCTTTTTTTTAATTTTCTTTT
>NW_011494750.1:515317-523717 GCF_000754665.1 Bison bison bison
GGCGGGGGGGGGCACACCTGTGGCATGCAGAATCTTAGTTACCTGATCAGAGATCAATCCCATGATCCCCTGCAGTGGAACTGTGGAGTCTTATCCACTGGTCAGCCAGGGAAGTCCCTATGTCCTTCTTTTTGGACTACTGAATCTGTCCAGTTCTGAAAAGGGTGTATTAAAAAATCTTCAACTTAAATTATATTTGAGATGCAATTCTCCTTTAATCTGTAATACTTTTTGCCTTTGTATTTAGTTGCTGTGTTGTTTGCCACATACATGTGTATGATTATAATATTTTCTATAAAATATATCCTAATCACTGTACTGTGTAGCAAGCCATGCTGTTAGTCTTCAGTTCTACTTTGTCTGCTACTTACTGTTGCAGTTACTGTTACTCCCTTCTTGCTTGCCTTTTTTGTTTGTTTGGACATTGTGGTTTGACATTCTCCTTCCTTCTGAGGCGTTTCCATTCACATGACTTGGCTACTCTCAGTCTCTGCTTCTTTTTACGGGTCAATCTGTTTCTCCTTTCATGATGAACTTCCATTTTCACCTTCTATTCTCTATTACCTTGAGGTATTTGCTTTTTTATGGGTTTTGCTGCCTTATAGCTTTGGCTTCCCTTGACCTCTTAGAAATCAAATCAACCTCCTGGTTCTGCCTGTGCGTTTTTTGCATCATATGAGTGAAGAGAAACTAAAGAGCCTCTTGATGAAAGAGAAAGAGGAGAGTGAAAAAGGTGGCTTAAAACTAAACATTCAAAAACAAAGATCCTGGCATCCGATCCCATCACTTCATGGCAAACAGATGGGGCAACGATGGAAACAGTTAGAGATTTTATTTTCTTGGGCTCCAAAATCACTGCATATGGTGACTGCAGCCATGAAATTAAAAGACGCTTGCTCCTTAGAATAAAAGCTATGACCAACCTAGACAGCGTATTAAAAAGCAGAGACATTACTTTGCCGACAAAGGTCCATCTAATTAAAGCTGTGGTTTTTCTAGTAGTCATGTTTTGATGTGAGAGTTAGACCATAAAGAAAGCTGAGCTCTGAAGAACTGATACTTTTGAACTGTGGTGTTGGAGAAGACTCTTGAGAGTCCCTTGAACTGCAAGGAGATCCAACTAGTCCATCCTAAAGGAAATCAGTCCTGAATATTTATTGGAAGGACTGATGCTAAAGCTGAAGCGCCAGTATTTTGGCCACCTGATGTGAAGAACTGACTCATTGGAAAAGACCCTGATGCTGGGAAAGATTGAAGGCAGGAGGAGAAGGGGATGACAGAGGATGAGATGGTTGGATGGCATCACTGACTCAATGGACATGAGTCTGAGCAAGCTCCGGGAATTGGTGATGGACAAGGAGGCCTGGTGTGCTGCAGTCCATGGGGTCACAAATAGCTGGACATGACTGAACGACTGAACTGAAGTGACCAAACTCCCCACACTTGCCAGGGCAATGTTAAAGATACAGATTGTCTGGCCCCTTTCCTTGGAGATTCTAGTCTAATGGGCAAGGCTCAGGAATTCATATTTAAGCAATCATCCCAAGTGAGTCTTCCAAACCAGCAACTGGAGACTGTGTCCACCCCTGGTCACCTCCCTTCCACATGTAGAAAAGTCTGCCTGGCATCAAATCGGACTGACAAAAGATCTGGGTAACACCAAAAGGCAAAGAAGGGCAATCCCACTGTGTTAGATTGTTTCAATTAGTTCCACTGCTCAGTGACTTATAGTAGGAGGTGACAGATGTGTTTTTCCTAATAAAATCCCTATATATACAAATGTCTTTTCACCCAGAGCCTGCCTATCTCTGCTTAAGAGTTATTTTGTTTTTAAAATTATAATGTTGGCTTTCATTTTTCTTTTTTGGGTGGGAGGCAATAAGGCTCTGTTTGCTAAAGAAATGGAGGGGAATGTTTCCAATTCTCCTTAATTGAAATGATCTCATATGCAAACAACAACAAAAAAATTAAGCTGCGGATGTGCCTCTGCAGAATTGAGGGGTAATGACCCCAGCTTAAGACAGAAGGCAATGATCCGTTTCATTGTCTGAAGCCATAAGCATCTGTCATGTGTGGAAGGTTCCCTGCAGGAGCTGCCAGAGCCTAGAGAGGGGCTCTCTTCCCTCCATCCCGTATTCGTTCTTGTGTGCTGTTCCCTCTCAGTTTCAGAGAGGGGAGAGGCCTCGGGTGAGTAGAGTGGGGACGGGCAGATGTGTCTCAAGGATGCCCCCAGTGCTGGTATGCAAGCCAGCACTCTACCTCTTTGGATCTCAAGAAATCCTTGCAGACCCCAGGCCCGCCACTCCCACTCCTGTGGGCTCAGCCTCTTCAGCTGCTCTTTTTCTAGGAGGCCTCAGTGTTGTGATGCGGAGCCACCTCCATCCCTCGTAAAGAGGAAGACACTGTGGCCGCTCACATCTGGTGGGGATGTTTGGAGAACAGAGAGCCCGATACCCCGAGAGCAGGAGGAGACGTGTGGAGCGAGGGATGAGCAGTCACCTTCTCTAGGATTTGCTCTCAGAGGTGCCCACCTGCCAACAGCATCAGCTACCCCTCTCTCTCATCTAGATTAGAGGTTGGCAAACTTGTGTAAGCGAGGTTTGATTGAAATAAAGTCACGCGTTTTCGCTTCTGCATCACCTTTACCTGTTCTTGCGCTAGTTGGGGTCATCTGCGTGTCAGGCATTTGAGAGCCTACGTTATAAGCTCCTGTGTGGTTTGGAAATCAGACAGAGTCCTGTAGTGGAATGTTTCTCTTCAGGCAGAATTTAGACCTCCGGAGTGTGGACACGAGCTAAATTGAGCTGTGGTACCAGAAACCGTACGGCTCCAAAGTCCAAAAGAGTTACTATCCAGCTCTTTACAGAAGATGTTTGCTGATGGGCTTAGACGAGACAGCGTGGACCCCTGAGCCGTGAGGTGATGAGAGTGGCCACCTGAACAAGGACAGGCTCCTGCCATCACGAAGGGGAGGGAAATGCTACCGGCCCCCAGGAACCTCTGAAGAAAGACTCTGTGCCACCAGACACCTCATTTCTCACTCAGCTTCTCCACACTGGATCACGCTGCTTCTCAAACTTCTTCCTGTTCCTACCACAGGGCCTTTGCACTTGCTTTTCCCTCTGCCTGGAACACTCTTTCCTCAGGTACCCACATCTTAGGTCTTCCTTTCCACGAGAGCTTTGCCCCAAAGAGGCCTCTCCAAAAGCCGGGCTTGCCCTCAGCCCTCCCACGTTTATCTCACTTCCACCTTTACCACTGTGTGAACACTTTTGTTTATTGTTTGTATAGACGACTAGGAAATCAACCGTTTTGAAGTTGAAAACTAAGTTTATATCTCCACCTTTTATTTCTCTCTGAATGGTAAAGGGAAAAGGAAAAGAAAACAGATGACAATGTTAGTCACAATATCATGTCACCTCTGTGTGGAAGAGGACCTGACACATGGTGCACTTATTAAATTATTGAGGGATTTCCCTGGCGTCCAGGGGTTAAGACTTTGTGCTTCTACTGCAGCAGGCACTGGTTTGATCCCAGGTCAGGGAATTAAGATCCCGCATCCTGTGTGGCATGGCCAATAAATAAATAATGAATGAGTGAATGAACACTTCCCAGAACAGGGGTTGAGGCTTTGGGCTTTGGTATCAGGCTGACTGCATTAAAATTTCGACCATACACTTGGTAGCTGTGTGACCTTGGGCAAGTTACTTGACGTCTTGGTGTTTTCGCCTACCATTTTGGGTTGTAGGGAGAATTAAATGGGATAGTGCATAGAAAGATGCCAAATCTGTTAGCTATTAAAGTTAAACGGTGGGGAAGGTCGAATACGATGGTAGGTGTGTCCCAAGCACAGGAAACACCCAACTAAGGGACGGGCTGTGACTTCTCTTACCCTAGCCTGAAGCTGTGGAGAGTTTTCCGGTTCTGGGCAGGATACTGGTTAGTTGTGTGACACAGACAAGTAAGAGAACACCTTTACATCTCAGCTCCTGCTCTGAAGGCTAGAGCTGATTTCTCTTCCTCACAGGGACAACGAAACAAAGCTCTGTGTGTTGCCACACTCTGATGGAAGCTCTTGTCTGCTGAGGAAGAGAGTGTGTGTGGTTAAGGCAGCAGGCTTACTGTTAGCTATGTGACCCTAGCTAGCTTCCTTGGTGCTCTGAGCCTCAGTCTTCTCATCAGTAAAATGGGGGCAATGAGAGTCACTTCAGAGTGTTACCGTGACGATCTGCTGTCACAAGGGTGCTTCCTGGCACAAAAGACACTCATCCCATGGTTGCCAGTATTTTTACTGCCTTGTAAGACCTATAAATGAAACGTACATGAATGTAAATACCATTGGATATGTCTGGTGGTGCTAGTGGTAAAGAACCCGCCTGCCAATGCGAGAGACATAAGAGACACGGATTCGATCCCTGGGTCGGGCAGATCCCCTGGATAAGAGCTTGGCAACCCACTCCAGTGTTCTTGCCTGGAGAATCCCATGGACAGGGGAGCCTAGCAGGCTACAGTCCATGGGGTCGCAAACAGCTGGACATGACTGAAGCAAGTGAGCACAGGCATCCTTATCCAGTGTGTCTGTGTAGGGGCACCACAAGGTCTAAAGCTCTGGTCCAGGGTAGATGTGAGTTGAATCCAAGTTCTCCTCATTGTCAGCCTTTTTTTCACAACTGCTCTTGGCAACTAATTTGCTTTCTGATCTTGGGAAAATCTTTCACCCTTTCTAAGCCATGATTTTCCTCTTTCTAGAATGAAGATCATAATACTTGCCCAGTGGGATGTTTGACTTATGTGTCAGCTTGATTGGCCCAAAATGCCTAGTTATTTGGTCAAATATTGTTCTCGATATTTCTATGAGGTTGTTTGAGATGAGATTAACATTTAAATCAGTGGTCTTTGAGTAGAACAGACTGCCCTCCATAAGGCGGATGGGCCTCTTCCGGATCAGCTGAAGTCCTGAGTAGAACAAAGGACTGACTTCCCCCATGTAGGGGAAATCTTGCTTGCAGGTGGCCTTTGGACTTAAAATGCAACGTTGGCTCTTTCCTGGGTCTCCAATCTACTGACCCACCCTGCAGATTTTTGACTTCTCGGCCTTCATAATTGTGTGAGCCAATTATCTTTCCATTTTTCAAGCTCTCTCTCCCCTTCTCTCTATATGTATACACATACACTTTTATATATATTAGATATACTTCTCTAGATGTATGTAAACTTATGTACATTCTACGGGTCTAATTTCTCTGGAGAACCCTAACTAACACACCCACCCTGCTTTCAAGGTCCCTGAAAATCCAGAGAAGAGCTAAACACCTCCACGCAGTCACACAGCCAGGCATCCAAGCAGAGCCATTACTGGCCCCTGGGTCTCAGGGTCTGGGGGGCACCTAGGGTGTGTGAAATCCTCTCCAGCTTCTGACACAGGGGTACCGCGGTGGGGAAGGGGGCCCAGACTGACCTTCCTCAGCCTCCTGGAGCCTGGAGGGGCCCATGGTGCCACTGGGAGGAGGGAGCCTGGGTCCATCACGAGGCTGAGGGATCACCTCCATCCTTCTGCATTCCTCTTGTACTAGTTTCCTGGGGCTACCTTAATAAATTACACAAACTAGGTCTTTAAACAGCAGAAATGTATTCTCTCTCGGTTCTGTAGGCTAGAAGTGCAAAACCCAGGGGCTGGCCGACAGGCTGGTCTCTTCTGAAGGCTCCTTGTCATGTAGACACATTGCTCCAGTCCCTGTCTCTGCCGTGTTGTGGGTTCTCCTGGGTGTGTCTCTTCTCCATTTCTTATAAGGACGCAGGTCACATGTGTTTTAGAGCCTACCCTCAACCAGTATGACCTCATCATGACTAATTACATCTGCAAAGACCCTGTGTCCCAAACATCACGTGCTGAGGTCCTGGGTGGACATGAATCTGGGGAGGAGACGATCTGGCTCAATAAACCTGTGTTGGGCTTTTGGGGGCAATTTAACCCCAGGACAAATGGAGAGCAATCCTTTACCTTCGACAGCTCCATTTATCCTGCTCCTTTCCCGGCTGGCCTGGGAGCCTGCTGGCATTTTAAAATGCAGCTCATGAGTCAGGGGGGCCCGGGGAGATTGAAACTTGCCAATACTCCTTTTCGCTGATGTGAGGTTGTAAGTTTGTTTTTTATCTTGTAAGATTGCATTAGTAGTCCAGGGCCAGTCAATATTTGAAAAAGTGGCCATTAGAATGAAAAAAAAGAAAAGCAATAGGAGCTCTGTGTAGCCCAAGGACCCAGATGTCAGGGGTAGGAATTGCTGGCTGGAGTGGGAGCAGGCATCGGGACCCTTGAGGGCGCCCACCTATCTATCTACCCACTGACCCTTCTACAGGGAGGGAGTGGATCAAATGGGATGTCTCCAATAGCACATGGAGAGTAGAGGGCTGGATCTGGAATATTAGAAAAGGGTTTCCTCCTAGAGATAAGACTCCTCCATGGAGGTGGGAGGAGGCATTCAAGATTCTACCTTCCTTTGTCTTATCTGGCAGATGTTGTAGACACCTGGCCCGGATCCCCTGTGACCTTTCACCCTGTTCATGCTGGAAGATGGGAGCTGGGAAACAGTGTTGGGCTTTGATATGCTTTCCTTTCCAATAGCCAGTGCCTGGGACTTCTTGGAGGACTGCTCTGTCCTCTAACCCCTAGAACTGCTTTGCTGAAAGGCAGGAAAATGTACATCCCTGGGAAATTCCTGGGAATTTACATCCTCCAGCCTCTCCCTCAGCTGCAGTTAACCCTCCACTGATGCCTTCTGGGGTATGAAAGCCCCAGCATCCTTACCCCGGGGCATAACTTAACACCTCAGAGGTCCCCTGCCGCCACCAGCTGAAGCTATCCTGCACAGGACATCGCCTGAAGTCACGTACTTGCACTTGCATGCATTCTTCCCCTCTCCTTCCTGTTTTCGCAACAGCTTCACCTTCTTGATAAATCACTTGCACAGGAATCCTCACGTCAGGTCTACCCTTGGGGCTCTGGCCACAAACACCCCACCTCCGGAACGTCATTTGCACCCCACCTGCGAGGCTGACCTTTTGTATCAGTGACACCAGCAGAGCCTCTGGAGAGGGATCTGAAGGAACAAGGGCCCCATAATCTCTTCTGGGTGCCTCTGAAATCCCCCCATTTGAGAGTCATTCCCTTGAAATGTGTCCCTCTCTCCTCTTAAAATGGAGTTGCTCCTGGGAGATCAGCTTTATTACTGGCATTAATACTGCTTCTTGGAGTGAAGTTTCCCAGTAAATCAGAAACCTTTTGCTGTTGCAGCTGCTTTGGTGGCACCAGTCGGCTGGGTTCAACCCGCTGGGCCTGGACAAAATGACGCAGGCAGGAATTACTGCCTTTGCCACGGCCTGCCTCACTGTGCAGAGAACTTGCCCCCTCCTGGCTCCTTCCCCCACCCCTTTCTGAGGGCTTATCTCAGCTGTACTTGGAGGCTAATCCACTCAAGGTTTAAAATAATGGCATGATAACAACGAAAATGATGATAAGGTGTTATTATTTTCGGCGAGTTATTATTTTCAGTGATGTTTCCTTTTAAATGGGATTTCTGGAACATCAAAAATGACCATGGGACCCAAGGGGAAGCTTGAGTGGTAGAATTCAGGCACTGTGATCCCCAGATAAGAGTAGTTTGGAATCCTGCCCTGTACCCTTCAATTACCGTCGGGGCACATGGGGCTGCATGTAGAGCTTCTTTGCACAAATTAGGAAAAGATGCCCCCTCTGCATAAGTGAATGAGAAAAGGGTGCCTCTTGGGGGCAGACACAGCTCCAAGGCTACTCAGTTTAGAGGGCGAGAACTGGATTTCGGCCCCACTTACTCCTGACGAGTGCCTTTGTGCAGCGCACACACTGCCTGGCCCTACAAGACGGCACCAAGGACCCTGTAGTAGTGAAATGGACAGAGCAGGACCCTGTGGGCTCCTGGGCACGGAAGTCCCCCCAGGCATCTTGTCTGTAGGATGGAGGCTTCAAGCCTCCAGGACGTTCTCTGAGTTCCAAAGGGCAGGTTCACACAGTTGAAAAAGCAAGAGAGTTCCAGAAAAACATCTATTTCTGCTTTATTGACTATGCCAAAGCCTTTGACTGTGTGGATCACAACAAACTGTGGAAAATTCTCAGAGATGGGAATATCAGACCACCTGACCTGCCTCTTGAGAAACCTATATGTAGGTCAGGAAGCAACAGTCAGAACTGGACATGGAACAACAGACTGGTTCCAAATAGGAAAAGGAGTACGTCAAGGCTGTATATTGTCACCCTGCTTATTTAACTTATATGCAGAGTACATCATGAGAAATGCTGGACTGGAAGAAGCACAAGCTGGAATCAAGATTGCCGGGAGAAATATCAATAACCTCAGATATGCAGAT
>NW_011494750.1:523817-527080 GCF_000754665.1 Bison bison bison
GGAGAGTGAAAAAATTGGCTTAAAGCTCAACATTCAGAAAACGAAGATCATGGCATCCAGTCCCATCACTTCATGGGAAGTAGATGGGCAAACAGTGGAAACGGTGTCAGACTTTATTTTTCTGGGCTCCAAAATCACTACAGATGGTGACTGCAGCCATGAAATTAAAAGAAGCTTACTCCTTAGAAGGAAAGTTAAGACCAACCTAGACAGCATATTGAAAAGCAGAGACATTACTTTGTCAACAAAGGTCTGTCTAGTCAAGGCTATGGCTTTTCCTGTGGTCATGTATGGATGTGAGAGTTGGACTGTGAAGAAAGCTGAGCACCGAAAAATTGATGCTTTTGAACTGTGGTGTTGGAGAAGACTCTTGAGAGTCCCTTGGACTGCAAGGAGATCCAACCAGTCCATCCTAAAGGAGATCAGTCCTGGGTGTTCATTGGAAGGACTGATATTGAAGCTGAAACTCCAATACTTTGGCCACCTGATGCAAAGAGCTGACTCATTGAAGAAGACCCTGATGCTGGGAGGGATTGAGGGCAGGAGGAGAAGGGGACGACAGAGGATGAGATGGTTGGATGGCATCACCGACTCGATGGACATGGATTTGGGTGAACTCCGGGAGTTGGTGATGGACAGGGAGGCCTGGCGTGCTGCGATTCATGGGGTCGCAAAGAGTCGGACGCGACTGAGCCACTGAACTGAACTGAACTGAACCAGGGAAGGGAGGGGATGCAGAGACCAGGGAGGAGTCAAGAAACAATGGTACAGCCTTGGGTGGGGTCCTGACTCTGCCTCGAGGGATACTGGTGACGCTACCTTTGAGCTCTTCCGCAGAACTAAAATCCACAGACAAGATGTTAACAACTTGATGAAGCATTCTTCATTCTAGGGAGCAGGTCACAGTTTGATAACCCCGAGACCCACAGAAGCTCATCAGGAGGACCATCTGAGACCATATTTAAAAAGTACAGGCCCTGAATATTCATCGGCAGGACTGATGCTGAAGCTGAAGCTCCAATACTTTGGCCACCTGACAAGAAGAGCCAACTCTTTGGAAAAGACTCTGATGCTGGCAAAGATTGAGGGCAAGAGGAAAAGGGGAAGACAGAGGATGAGATGGTTTGATGGCATCATCTACTCAACGGACATGAGTTTGAGCAAACTCCAGGAGATAGTGAAGCACAGGGAAGCTTGGTGTGCTGCGGTTAATGGGGTCGCAAAGAGATGGACACAAGTTAGCAACTGAACAAGACGGCCCTGTCACACTTTGGTCCTTATCAGCAGCCCTGCCCTTGACCATTACTATAAAACTCCACCAAATCCCCTTCTAGGTCAGAATTTTCGTACAGTTTTGAGGGCATTTGCCTGCTGTGTCCCCGTTTGCCTGGCAAAGCGATAAAGCTCTTATTTTCTACTCCCCTTCAAACTCTGTCTCCGAGATTCAGTTCGGCTCTGATGCACAGAGGCCAGGTTTCAGCATCAGGAATGTGTGTGTGAGTGTGCACTCAGTTGTGTCCAACTCTCTGTGACTCCATGGACTGTAGCCCACCAGGCTCCTCTGTCTATGGGATTTCCCAGGCAAGAATACTGGAGGAGATTACCATTTCCTCCTCCAGGGGAGCATCAGGAATAGTAACAGCCAACATTTAGTTTACTCTGAGCCGTGACCAAGTGAAGTTGCTCAGTCATGTCCAACTCTTTGCGACCCCATAGACTGTAGCCTACCAGGCTCCTCCATCCATGGGATTTTCCAGGCAAGAGTACTGGAGTGGGGTGCCATTTCCTTCTCCAGAGGATCTTCCCAACCCAGGGATCGAACCCAGGTCTCCCACATTGGAGGCAGTTGCTTTACCGTCTGAGCCACTCTGAGCCATCCCTGTGCTAAATATGCTGCTTGTACTATCTTCTCCACATCAATCTTGTGAGGTAGATATAGTCTGCATCATTCCCATTTTACAGATGAGGAAACTGAGGGCTCAGATATTGAGCAAATTGCCCAGAGCCACATAGCAAATAAACGAAAGGTCCAGGTCAAGGCTCCCATCATTGGTGCCACAGGAAATGTCTCCCACTCACGGTATTTCAGAAGAGGGAAGAGTGGTAAAGGGTGGTGAAACACTGCCAGCAAATCACATCCGCAGAGAAGAGGAAGCACGTTGGCTGGGGGCTATGAAATGAGGCTGGGCGGACCAGTGGCAGGCATTGGCCTGCGTGTTCAGGCCCAAAGTAAACTTTCATGTCTGCCTTTTACCAGCTGGGTGTCCCTGAGCAAGTCCCCCAGCAGCTCTGGGCTTCAATATCTGATATCTTCATTTGTGAAAAGAAGGGTTAGGGAGGCAAGTCTCCAGGATCCTTGGAGGTTCTCGCATCGCCCTTCCACAATCACCCCTAAGAGTGGCCACAGAGGGGCACGGAGCGGACCACCTGGGCCCCAGTGTGTCAGAGGCGAGGAAGGCAGGGCAGGTCCCTGCGGGGTCAGCCCAGCCTGGACTCCGCACTCTCAACCTGCCTCCTGGCTATTTCCATCCTGACTCAGGTCTACACCTGCGTCCTGAATACACCCAGGAGAGCTATTTATCAAACACACACAAGTAAGGCCACAGTTGTCAAGATGTATTCCAGGAGCAGAGCCTTGGGGGTGAGGAGGGGAGAAAAAGGAGAGGTGGGAAAGGAGTGAACTCCAAGCCATGCTAAGCAAGATGATGGAGGGGCTGGAGGAGAACCACGGCATGAAGTTCGTGGAACACTGAGTCTTCCAGGCAGCTCTGCATGGGTGATGGTATAGACCCTGTAAGCTTGTTACCCATTTTACAGATGGGGCGAATGATGCCCTGAGACATCACGCAACCCGACCAAGGACCTGCAGAGAGGACAGAGGAAGCATTTGAACTGAGTTAGTCTTGATTCAGAGACATGCTCTAAACCATACTGGGGCAACCAGATAATAAAATAGAACTGTGACTGAGCATTGGCCTGGGAGACACCAAGAGAGATATCCGACACCAGGGAGAGTGAGGCTGAGATTTCACAGAGGGTAATTTTGAGGACTGGTTCCGAGATTCCTGGGCTCCTTAGCCAGATTAAGGATACAAAGAAGGGAGAGTCCTTAGGAGGGCCGATGGGACTGGTGAAAAAGTCCCCCTCTTCCCGCCCTGATCTCTCTGTGACTGCCGGCCAGGGTCTCCACACGTGTGCACATGTGTGTGTGTGTGTTGTGTGTGTACAGGTGGGAGTGAGTCAGTGTGAAGGCAGATGAGCAT
>NW_011494750.1:527180-527772 GCF_000754665.1 Bison bison bison
CAGCTTCTCCCTTCCTCTCATTAATTGGCCTGTAAGGGTGGGAGGAAGCAATGTTACCTGCTTTGAGGCGTGTCTCTGTAGCCCTGCAGGGTAGCCCAGGGAGGTTTTGCCATCACTTTCTATCCTTCTCTTTTCTGCTCACCTGCCCTTTGCCCAACCAAGGACCATCCATTACCATGGCAAAAACCCCCATGCAAAACCCAAGGCTGCATCTGAACAGGAGAGGGAGGGCTCTGGGTTCCTACGGTTCAGCCTCCCACTTGACCAGACTGAGCACCAACTGGCCTCTGCTCACTCACCTCGGTGATGGGAGGCTTATGGCACCCTGTCACCCGCAGACAAGCCCTCTCAGGAGAACACTGGCCTCTGCTCACCCACCTCGGTGATGGGAGGCTTATGGCACCCTGTCACCCGCAGACAAGCCCTCCCAGGAGAACACCCTTTCTGAGTACCCCCAAAGCTGTTGCCCTGTCTCTTCCACCCACTGGTCTTGGCTCCTCTCGCCTTCCTAGGTCTTTCCAAGGCAGCCAGATTGTCCCCACTAAGCCTTCCCCTGAGATTCCATTCATCATTCCTCACCTGAGGACATTAG
>NW_011494750.1:527872-545318 GCF_000754665.1 Bison bison bison
TGTGTGCATATGCTGTGTGTGTTCACTGCAGCTCTGCACAGCCTTGTGGGAGATGACATTTGAGGCTGCAGGAGATCCAGCTTCCCCCTTCCGCAGCTTCTCCCTTCCTCTCATTAATTGGCCTGTAAGGGTGGGAGGAAGCAATGTTACCTGCTTTGAGGCGTGTCTCTGTAGCCCTGCAGGGTAGCCCAGGGAGGTTTTGCCATCACTTTCTATCCTTCTCTTTTCTGCTCACCTGCCCTTTGCCCAACCAAGGACCATCCATTACCATGGCAAAAACCCCCATGCAAAACCCAAGGCTGCATCTGAACAGGAGAGGGAGGGCTCTGGGTTCCTACGGTTCAGCCTCCCACTTGACCAGACTGAGCACCAACTGGCCTCTGCTCACTCACCTCGGTGATGGGAGGCTTATGGCACCCTGTCACCCGCAGACAAGCCCTCCCAGGAGAACACCCTTTCTGAGTACCCCCAAAGCTGTTGCCCTGTCTCTTCCACCCACTGGTCTTGGCTCCTCTTGCCTTCCTAGATCTTTCCAAGGCAGCCAGATTGTCCCCGCTAAGCCTTCCCCTGAGATTCCATTCATCATTCCTCACCTGAGGACATTAGGCCCCACTGCCCCTGTCTGGGTCCCTCCTCTGGACACTCTGTGCCTATAAAGTGTGGGATGCAGATTTGAACCCACAGCACCTACTAAAGCTGAGCAGAGCAGAGAGCAGGGACTGGAAGACAGTCCATTCCACCACCAAAGCCCCATTCAGTTAGGAACCCACCCTGGGGGCCACAGTGTTAGTAGCCGCATCACACTGTTTATGCTTACACTGACCTTGTGGGGTCAAAGAAAAACGACCAGATCATTTCAGGTGGAATTCTGCCAAGCCGGCCCTATCTACCCACCCTTGGCTTGCTCCTTAGGTCATTGATTTTTTTTTTTTGATCTGAAAGTACCTGACTTTATTTACATCGATTACTGTTAAACTTCTTCTTGTTGATTTTGGCCCAGCATTCTGCTTAGGAAGAAAGCTTTAGATCATAAATCAACTGTATCAGAATAACCTGTGCTTTCGAGGCTCAGATGCACACACCTATTGTGTCTTCATCCGAGTCTCTGGCAAAATTTTTGAACAGGTTGGAGCTTGGGCAATGTTTGAACTGTAAGCCACTCTCCCAGTTCATTCCCCTCTACACAGACTCCTTGAGTAGGGGCTGTTCAAACAACCACCACGATCCAACTCTGTCTTCTCTGATCTGCTAATCGGGTCACCCTAGGAAAAGAGGCATCTCCCTGGGGCAAAGCTGACTTTGATGAGCCCCGTCTGGCCATTAGACCACGTCACATTTCTTTTCTGGATCTCTGAACTTTCTGCCTAGTCAGCCAGTCAGGGCTGATTCTGCCGTGATAAGAATTCAGTCTTCCACCCTCCCTGCTATTTGGCAAATGAAGGTAGCTTTGCACATCTTTGGTCTCCTTGGAATTTTCTCATTCTAGCCAATATTTGGATACCCCACAGGATCTTGGAAATCTTTCCTGCAGAGAGTAACCATGTAATTTTTCAATCAAAAGAGATAACTTTCAGAGTGTATCAGTTATCAATTGCTGGGTAACAAATTACCCTAAAACTTAGCTGCTTAAATCAGCAAACTGATTATCTCAGTTTCTGTTGGATGAGGCGTTTGGGAGGCTCCTAGGTAAAAGGTTCTGGATTTGGGTCTCTAGTGAAGTTACAGGCAGGATGCTGACCAGGCTGTGTTCATCTGAAGCTTTCCTGGGCTGAAATACCCGGCAGACTGTGGGCAGGAGGCCTCTGTTTCTCACTGCCTTGGCCTCTCTGCAGGACAGCTTGACTTACATTTTGATGCGGCTCTGGGCTTTCACCAGGGTGAGTGATCCAAGAAAGAGCAGGGAGGAGGCCACAGTGCCTTTTGTGACACAGTCCTAAAAGTGACACCCTCCCACTTTCACTATATGCTATTCATGAGGCAAGTCACTAAGTCCATGCCATGTACTCAAGGGGAGAAGAATCAGACCCCACCTTCTGAAGGAAAGAGGGTCCAAAAATGTGTTAACAGATAAAATCACCACAGAGAGTGACAGGAGATGCTATCTAATCACACCAGGATGATGGACTTGAACCAGAACTGTCCTGTACAAAGCACACTTGCTTACCCAACGCCTTCATGGCCTCTCAAATGTTCAGATGGTGAACCAAGCTAAAAAATCCATCATGATGGGCTTCCTGGTGGCCCAGTGGGAAAAGAATCCACCTCTAACGCAGGGGACATCGGTTCCTTACCTGGTGCAAGAAGATCCCACGTGCCACAGAGCAACGCGTGCACGTGCAACAACTATTATCCCGCCTGCCCCAAAACCCATGCTCTGCAACAAGAGAAGCCACTGCAATTCTCAGCCTGTGCAATGCAGTCAAGAGTAGCCCCTGCTCATCACAACTGGAGAAAAACCTGGATGCAGCAATGAAGACACAGAACAGCCAAAAATAAACACATAAAATTTAAAAAATCCATCATGACCTTCTTCAAATATACGTATATAACTGAAACAAAAGTTCACAAAACAGCCTTTACCCTTCCTATATGCACTTTTAAGAGAGCAGAAAGTATTCCCAGCCCCTCTGAGGATCCCTGGCTGGATCTGAAAGCTAAACTGCTGGAGACAGAATAACGGGAGAAAAGGATATATATTTATGTCACATACACTTTACAGGACACAAGAGACTTCACAAGGGAAGGAAGACCCAAAGAAATAGTCAGACCTGTGCATTTTTATGCCAAGCGACGGAGAGTGGACAGCTGTGGGGGGACTGTGGTGTGTTAAGGAGTACCAGGTGAAGTAGGAAACAGGGGGACTGTGGTGTGTTAAGGAGTACCAGGTGAAGTAGGAAACAGGGGGACTGTGGTGTGTTAAGGAGTACCAGGTGAAGTAGGAAACAGGGAAACCTTAGGATTCCTCTTGGTGACCCCTTTCCTTCAAAGATAAGGATATTCCTTTCCTCCGAGCATAAGATGGACACCTCTCACATGAGGGTTTCATAACCTGTTTCGGGGAGAAGGTGGAGGAGGGGTTTCAGAGTAAGCTTCCTACTTCTCCCGTTTTCTCAAATTCCTTCAGCCTACAGTATGCAGTACGCCAAGATGCCTATTGTCTTGAAGCACTCCACACTGAAATCTGACATATTCCACTCAGTTTCATTTTACTCATTCTATTCTCTGTACACTCTTTTTTTTTTTTTGGCCAAGTCCCATGGCTTGCAAGATCTTAGTTCACTGACCAGGGATCAAACCCAGATGCTCAGTGGTAAAAATGTAGAGTCCTAACCACTGGACTTCCAAGGAGTTCCCTATACATTCTAAAAATACTGCTTTGGCTGACTAAATTGATTTCATCGTTCACTAACGGTGTGAGGTTCACTTTGAAAAAGCAGACGACCATGCTAGAGTGTGCTGTGTGTGTACGGGCGTGAAGCTACTTCCATTCTCCATCTTTTCTGGAGCTCTCCATGGGTCTGACCCAAATTTCTTAACCTCCTTTTTTTTTAACCTTTAAACCCCACTTTCCTTAATGCATACACACATATCCTTCATCGTTAGTGCTGTGGAGTCACGGAATCATGAAATGTCAGCGTACGAAAGACACTCTGGACCAGGGATGGCACACATCGGCTCCTTAACAGACATTACTAATCAATCAGCACTGTCATCAAGCTCAGTGTCTACCTCAGAATCCTCCCCAACTCCAGATACCTCATTTTTTTTTTTTTTTGGTCAGGCAAAAATCTATTGTACAAAGATTTCATTTGAAGCCCAAAAGCAAACTCCAAATCCCAGAGAGATGCAGTGGCCTCACCAAGGTCGCCTGGCTGGCCCGTGGCTGGGCAGAAACTGGCAGCACTGCGCTCCTGCTGAGCCCAAGGCTCCCCTAGGCTTTGCCCGGTTATTGCCGGTCATCTTAGACCTCGTTCTTCCGGTCAGCATCCAGCAATCGCTCACCAGCTCATTCCTCACCGATCACCTATGGACCATGAGATGGTTAATGAGACCCCAGATCCTTTCTAGAGAGAACATCACACGGGGCTTCCCTGCATGGGACGACAGCCGGGAGAAGCAGCTTTGTTTGGGATGCAAACCACAGCTTAACCTCTGGGCCAGCTCAAGCACCATTGGCTGGAATCAAGAGCCAGTAGCCCCTGCTGCCACCATCACCACCAAGAGGGCCCAGCGGGGGCTGCATGTTGTCTTCTGTGATTGCTCATTCTCTGGGGCCAGCCCAGGCATGACAAGACTCTGGACGATCACAACCAAGCTTCTGGTTATCCCTCCACGGGGGGTGCTGTTACCAGGTGCCCGGGGTGCTACAGGAGCAGAGAAACAATACTTCATCCAAAGGAAGAGACACCTGAGAAGCCAGGTGAAGGTTTAGAAGGATAAAAAGGTTACTCCATAGTAGGGGAACAGCATCAGCAAAGGCACAGAGGCACGAGGATTCAGTGAATTCAGGGGAAATAGTCATGTAGCAGTGCAGGAGAGGGTGCTGAAAGGTTGCGGGACGTGGTGAGAGATGAAGCTATTACCCACAAGGAGATCTAGTCTGTGAAGGGAGAGAGAGAAAAAGAAAAAAAATACACATCTATTACTCCAGTTGGGAATAGGAGCAAAAAATAGGAGGGGACCAGAGCTGGGGATGCTGTTTTCAGATGGGTGATCAGGGAAGGCCTTTCTGAAGAAAGGATGTGCGAGCAGCGATCTGAGTGTGCAGGAGCGAATGTGCAGATCACTGGAAGAGTATCCTAAGCAGAGGAAACCGACAGCAGAGATGCCCAGAGGCCTGTGTAGCCAGAGCTTATGGAACACTGGTCCTAGTCAAACTTGGCACACAGAGCCCCCCACTTGGTCAAACTATCTGAGTGAAGATCAAACTTCAGACTCTTGAGAGTCTCTTGGACTGCAAGGAGATCCAACAAGTCCATCCTAAAGGAAATCAGTCCTGAATATCCATTGGAAGGACTGATGTTGAAGCTGAAACTCCAATACTTTGGCCACCTGATGAACTGACTCACTGGAAAAGACCCTGATGCTGGGAGAGATTAAAGGCAGGAGCAGAAGGGGACAACAGAGGATGAGATGGTTGGATGGCATCACTGACTCAATGGACATGAGTTTGAGTAGGCTCAGGGAGTTGGTGATGGACAGGGAGGCCTGGCGTGCTGCAGTACATGGGGTCACAAAGAGTCAGACACGACTGAGCGACTGAACTGAACTGAACTGAACTCAGTCAGGCTAGGGTAGACCTGGTTGAGTGAGACTTGGGCCAGATTTCTGCAGATGTTGGTGGGGCCCATGTCCCATTCCTCATTGACCTAGTAACGGTTCACAGATGTCCCCCAATCTGGAGTCTCACCCTTGGCCCAAACAGTAGCCAATGGCTGACGGATTTGTGAATCCCAGTGGCTGGTCCCCTTGCCTCAAGCTGGCACCAACCAAGTGCTTTAGTTTGTACTGCAGGATTCCCCATGGGATGAGGCCTACGTGAGCCCTCTCCAGCTGAGATCTTCCCTGCCCTGGTCCTCTCCCCTCACTTCCCTTCTCTTTTTCCAACCAGTTATATGACTGAATCCCTGGCTCAGGCTCTGCTTCCCAGGAACCAGACCCAAGATACAGGTTCTCCATGATTTATCTCAGAAATGCCCACTGCCTTAGAATCTCAGAAAGAAGAGCTCCCCTCCCCTATGCTTTACCTGTAAACTGGTTTCCATCCCCTCCCACCTCCCCACTCCCCCAAAGGACCTTGCCTCACCAACCTTCCCCTCCCTGCCACCTTCATCACTGCTGGACGCATCCTACCTGTTCCCCACCCAGCTCCCATAACAACAGCACTCATTTCCCTCCAAGTAACTCCCGAGCCCACATGGCTGCCAACCGTGCCCTCTCTCCTACCCAGCCCCACTGTCCCAGCTGCCTGCTAGGTGTCTGCACATGGCTGTCTGGCTCCCAACAGCACTTACTGTAAAATTGCACTCACGGTCTTTCTCCAAACCCAGCTCTCTTCCTGGCTGCCAGCTACTGTAAATGCCACACCTCTCTCCAGCTCTCCAGGCTCCAAACTTGGCTGTGTCCTGATTCCATCTCTTCCCTGCTTGCCTGCCAGCTCCCTTACATCTGCCCTCTTCTCTTTTGTCTCAGCCAACCAGTCTCTTTCCCTCATCCACTTCATTGATTTTAAAATAATCTTGGAAGGCACTTGCTAAAAACTTACTACATGCAAGACTCTGAGTTCTATGTGCTTATGAACTCAATTACTCATCATAATGATGCTTTGATGAATTATTATCATCATCCCCACTTGACTGATGAGGAAACTGAAGCATAGAAAGGTGAAATAATTCACCTAAGACCTATGGTTAAAAACTGATTGTCGTGTTCTGATTTCCCCAGAAACCAACTCCACGTAAAAGCTTCATTGTGAGAAGTATATCTGGGCAGTGAGTCCAGGAAACATTGGTAGGGGAGTGAAGAAGTGAGACAGGGAAGGTGAGGTAGGCAGTAAAAACTGTCTTAGCAAGCAAGTTATCACTGCAGAAACCGGAGTTTAATCTCTCTGGAAACCCTGGGAAACATGCACTAGGGAGCTAGGTTATTGATACACCAACTTCCACAGTTGAGGAAGTCAGTCCACAGTTGAGGGCAGTTTCTGGGGGCATTAAGTTCCTGGCATTCCTGGTACAGGTGGAAGGTGATCTGCCAGTCTGAGAAAGCCCTAATTCAAAGCAATGCTGGAGCTAGGAGTTGGGAGTCAGACCTATGAAATCAAAAGTCAGGGTCAAGGGTGCAGAGCAGGGAACCCACAGTGCCCACTATAGAGGCAGAGCTGGAATGGGATCCAGGCAGCGTGGGTCCAGGGCCCGCACCCTTACCCACAGGCTCTGCTCTGATGTGGTGGCCTGCCGCTCCTAGGGCTATCACGTGACTCCCTTCCGCCATTCTGCCCATCAGCACCAAGTTAGGGTCCTGACCTCATTTGGAGTCAGTCCTCTGTTCAAACCCCTTTGGCGGCTCCCACTGCTAAATGTCTGAAGAGGCATGGTTTGTCCCACAGTCCAGGTCACCGCAGAACGACCCTCACCTCCAACAGGAGCCTGTCTCTCGCCCCTCCCTGCAGCCCACCGCATCTTGCTCCACCAGCCTCTGCACCTTCGCTCGTGCTGTGCCTCTTCTTGGGATGCACTGGCTCCATCACGGCCTGAGTCAACCCCACTATTTGTCCTCTCGGTCACACAGCCCTTCTGGACTGCTCTGTCTTCTGAATGAAGTGGCTCCTGCTGGTCCTTACCTAAGAGCACTTCTGTATTTCATGCCCCAGCTGTAGCACTGTGGTCAAGCCGCTTACCCCAACTGTTAAATTGCTAGAGACACTGAACTGATGAATCCTCACTTTGCAACTGCTGTGACCCTGAGCAAGTGAGCTGATGGTGCCAAGCCTCAGTTTACTCATCTAGAAAATGGGGGAATAATTATATTTACATCAAGAGATGGCTGTGGGGATTGAATGAGATAATGCATGTGAGGAGAGCTGGGACATAACATGTTCCCATTAAATGGAGACCATTGTATTTGTTAAGAACCTCCCCCTTGGCCAGGCCATTCGCTCCCTCAGGAGGGGCATCGCCTCTCAGTTAGTCCTCTCTTTATCTGCCATGGCACCTGGTTTTTCCTCCAGCTACTGATGGATCACAGAAAGATGAATACTTTATGCCCTGTTGGATCTAACACAGCCCCCTCTAAGCCCTTCCTTTTGTTTCCCCAACCTTCCCTTCACTTTCTTCTTTTTTAACTTCCCTCATTTTGCTCCCTAGTATTCAGCACTTATAAACACTATATTTCCTTGTTCACTTATTGGCTGTCTCCCCAGACAGAATTTAGACTCCCAGAGGCCGAGGATGTTTTGCGCCCTGCTGTATGTCTGGTACCTAGAACATGACTAACTCTTAGCAGTAGAAAAATACTGGTTGAACGCGTGAATGAATGTAGGAAGGAAGAAACTGGGCGAATGCCCAATAAACGTTCGCAGCTATAAGCACTCTCTCCAGAGAGCCTGTGTTATTTTCTTCCAAGCCAAGGCTCAGACAGTCAAACAGGAGGTCTGATTCCTTTCCCATCCTGATCTTGGCTTGAAGGCACTCAGCCGTGGGAGTTTCTCCTTTGGGGCTGGGCCTCCTTCCATGCATTCTGCGCTCCCTCCAGGCCCATTCAAACGGGGCCTCTTCCTCTGTTCTTAGATCGAAGGCCAGGACCACAAGGAGATTGCACGGGAGGAGGATGGATGGTAAGAAAGATGGGTGTCCACAGCTGCCCACCCCTGCTGCCTGGCCCTGCTCCACACAGCAGCCCCACCTTAGTTTCTCTCAGGAAATGAGTACCTGAGTCAGAATCGAAGGAAGCCGAGCTTCTGGGTGCCACACGCAGGGAGGAGTCTACTAGCTGCCAGATCAGGCCCACCGGCCCCCACCTTGGGAGCTGGAGGTGGGAAGAGTGGGAGATGGGACCATATGGGCAGGTGTGACTCAGCAGGAAGAGCAGCTGTTTCTGTGACTCAGCGAAGAGCTGGGGCAGGGTAGAGGTGCTGGGCGGTGTGGGAGCCGGGACTGGAGCTGAACGAGTGGGAGTCAGAGGCCATGACCACCTCATCCTGCACAGAGGGTAGCAGCCAAGTGGACTCCAGCTAGGAGGAGAAGCACCATGGGACCCCGCATCCGATGGGCTCCATCCACAGCTCCTCACGGGCTTGTCGCCTGCCCCCAGCAAAACCCGGCCTCATTCCAAGTCCTCCAAGACTCTCATCCTGCTCCTCCTTTCAACTCTGCTCCAGCCACATGGGACCACCTGAGCTACACATTCATTCCACCCTCTCATTAGCACCCAAGCCTTTGCCTGGGCTGTTTCCTATGCTTAGAAGCCCCACCAACCCTGCCCCCCGGCCACTGCCATCCAGCTGATGTAATTCCACTACCAGCCCCTGCAGATGCTACATGTCAGGGGTGGATTATGTGCCCCTCCTCCACCTCCCTGGGGCCTGCCTTCACCCTCCTGGCCTGTCTTAAAATGTAGGTTTTATTGTCATTCAGGTATGTGGCGGCCAACAGGTCAGGAGATGATCACCACTGAAAAAAGATAGTTTGTTACTCATGGATCCCAAGAGGAAGGGGCCCACCAGGCCACAGGGGGCCACATGAGGAAGCACCAGGGTTGGTCAAGAGGCAGATGGATGGAGAGGAAAACATGGGCAAGAGCCCTTGTTGTGATTTCTGGGACAGAATGGGCAAAGCAAGCTAGACTGGATGGTTCCATTGGGCTCTGGAGCCTGGGGGCTGTCCCTGGTTACCTGGGACAAGGCTCTGGGCTCGTTAGGACAGGTGGATAGTGACCAGAGAGTGAGAGGCTGACCGAGGGATAAAGACGGTGGATGAGGTTTGTCTGGCTGGTTTGCTTATGAAAAGAGCGTTCATAAGCAAGTTGTTCACTCTTGCAAGTAACTGGCTAGCCCTGGGGTCGGGTGGGGGGAGTCTCTCCAGGGTCAGCAAGGCCCCAAAAGTCTAAGCATCAGAAACATGTGGTTAATTCAGGGCTCTTACTCCAATGCCGGATTCCCCTGTGGACAGCAACCAGGCCACGGTGGAGCCCCCAGCCCTGGCCTGGCAACTGGGGGACTCCTGGCAAATGTTGGATGGACGAGGAGCTACCGTGGACCAGGCATAGTGCTAGCCACTTGGGGACATAGCAGCCGATAGGAAAGCAAGATCCCTCCTCACAAGGGTCTTAATTCCAGTGGGCACGGCTGACAACAGAGCAGCAAGAAACAAATAAACAAGAGAACTCCGGCTCCTGAGAAGCACCGTGACAGAAACAAAACACAGAGTTGTCATAGCATCCAGGTGGCACGGAGAGAGAGGGACTCCATTAGGGTGCTCGGGGCAGCCTCTCTGAGGAGGTGCCCTTTGGGCTGAGACCTGAATGTTGAGAAGGAGTGAGATGGGCAAAGATGTCAGGGGAGAGTATGTCAGCAGAGGAATCACTGAATGAATGAATGGAAGAATAGATCCATCTTTTGGTCTGGATTTACAGCTGCCGATGGCACCTTTTGAGGCTTGAACAACGGTAGTGCCGAAGTCTCACATATTAAATAACTTCCATCAGGATCTTCCATCAGTAACAGGAACATTCCACGGGGTGACCTAGGACCTGTGAATAGGCACTTCTGGGCCTCAGAGCAGGACACCATTTAAACCAGCTTTGCTCTTTGACCACTCATCCCATTTACACTGGAGCCAGCAACCTTCTTGCCAAACTCGTCCCTGATGGGAATTAAAGTGCTTGATTTATAGCCCAGGCGATGGTACCTCTCACAGGAGAGGCCAATCGACAGTCTGTTCTATTACTGAGGCGCTGCCAGGCATCAGACACTCAGACCAAGCCCAGGCCACAGATGCTGCAAGCAGAGACCCAGTGGTAGACCCCTACCCACACCCACCCACCCCAGCTGCCCAGAACCTTCCTGCAAGGTTTCTTTGGCAACCAGGGCTAGAGGCTCACCGGCAGGGGGACAGCCATGGTGGGCTCCTTGGAGCGTCTTGTAAATCTCCAGTCTACACTGGGAGAGCCAGGCTATCCAGATGAGCCACCTGGAGTCACTCTTCCTGCCACTTGGGAAGGGGTGCAAATGTGGTTGACAAATAAAAGTCATAGGAAGGAGGCATTGCGATTAAGCTGTCAGTGGGCTGGCGGCAGGATATAAATAGTTTTAACAGGCCCCTCTCCCTGCTCTGGGTGCTGGAAAAGCCGTCCTGAGATGTTCATCACGCAGGCTGAAGGACTGTTTGAGCAGCTGTCTGGGCTCCCCCATGGCCCGCGATCCTCCCCACAACAGTCTCAGCCACGGGTTCTCTGTTTCCCACTGGGAAGGCCATGGGGAGGAACCCAGAGCTGCCCAGAATTGGATCATGAGGAAAGACAGGGTGTTAGGGGAGGCTGCGAAGGGCAGGAAAGAAATAGCCCCCGAGCACCTATTCTCTGCTCCAGAGAAGATAAGCAGTTCCCCATGGTTGAAGTGTTGGACTTGAACCCAAGTCTTTCCTGCTTTCAGCTCCCACTCATGTTGCTGTTGCCATCTTCTTTTCATTCATTTATTCATGCATGCATTCATTCATTGGTCCATTTTCTGGAACTCCATAGGGAGTGGGAAAAGCACACATCTCAGCACCCAGATACCCCGGTTCTCCCCTTCCTCACCAAGAATTCCTAGGCAAATTGCTTTGCCTCGATTCCCTCATCACTTTAAAAACAACATAAGGACACCCGCTGTTATTGTGAGGCTCCGCTAAGGATCAGTGCAGACACGTTAGGATTAGTGCGCGTGCCCTAAGGTCTCAGCTGCCCAGAGCCCGCCTCCACGCAAGCGCACCCCTGGCATAGAGATCGTGGAAAGCCGGATGAGGTGCCGCAACGCTTGCGTTCAAAGTGCTCTGGCTGCACAGGGTCAGACATCCCACAGCTGCTTCTACTGGTGGGCAGATGAGAAAAGATCTATGTGAGAGTATAAGAATGCATGGTGAGCAGTTCCGTTTGGGTGGGTGAGGGAGTTTTCCCCCAAGAAGGGGCATGTGAGTCCCACCAGTGGGGTAGAAGGAGAAGGGACATCCAGGGGGTAGCGGGGAAGAGAACAGCATCCTAAAAGTCTTGGAGACCTAAAGGTTCTCTGGGAACTGTGCGGGCAGAGTAGATCCATGTCCCGCAGGCAAGGAGACGGAGAGAGGGGTTGGCCTCTCTTGGTCGGGTGGGAGAATCAGGACAGGCCCCTGATAGACTTTGGCTGTTGCACTAGAGGACTTGAACTTTATCCTCTGGGCATGGGGAAGCCGTGACCATTTTTTGAGGACAGTTGTGACGTGCTCTGGCAAAGGTCCTGGGGACATCATGAGGGATGAATTAAAGGGGCTATGATAGGGAACAGAGACCAGCTCAGAAGTTGTGCAGGTCCAGCCAAGAGATAAAGAACAGAGAGAGCTAGATAAGAGGAGACCAAGTCATTGAGCACTTCCCACGTTTCCAGCACTTTCTGGACACCTCCATCGCCTTCAGCAGTGCTTTGAGTTAGGTGTTCTTGTTCTCATCTTACAGGTGAGGAAACTGGAGTGTAAGAGGTTATGTAACAGTGTCATGGAGGTGAAGAATTAGAATTCAGATCCTGGGCTCTCCGAATCCAGAACGCTGATACTTCCCAGACCCTTTCGCCCAAAGTCAAGAAGACCCCAAGGTGGAGAGGGGGCCATGCAGCAGATGCAGATGACCTTCTCCATCCTCAGCGGCCCTGAGCTGGGCATCTCCCGTTGGCCCCTCCAGACCCACACTTTGCCCTCTGCCTCTACCTGTCCTGTGTCCTGGGAGAATGCTGTGTGGGCAACACCCACGGGCTCCCTGGTCTGGCTGGGTCCATCAGTGGGGCAGAAGAGCAGAGGGAGGAGGAGAGTGAATGGGAGACGTTATTTCCCTGCTGCCTCTCTGCTTCGGGCGAGCTGTGTCCCTCTACTGACAGCCTGGCTCCTCAAGCTGCCCTCTCCAGTCAGCTCACTCCAGGTTTTGGCATCTACTCCCACTCTTGTCCATTCAAGCCTGGGGGTGGTGACAGCACCCTGTTTTATTTTTTTAATATTTGTTTATTTATTTGACCTCATCGGGTCTTAGTTATGGCACCCAGATCTATGCTGCATCATGCAGGACCTTTCAATGCTGCATTTGGACTCTCTGCTTGTGGCGTGGGCTTTGGTATTTGCAGCTCAAGGGCTCAGTAGTTGTGGCCTACTCCTCGGCGTGTGGGATCTTAAGTTCCTCACCCAGGAATCGAGCCTGAGTCTCCTGCATTGCAGGGTGGATTCTTCACCACTGGGCCATAGGGAAGTTCTGTCACCCTGGTTTTTTTACAAATGAAACTGTCTATAGGGTCTGGACCTCAGGAGAGAGGGCAGCAGGCAGCAGCTTATAACCAGCACTGATAAGGTCATCACGGGGTGGATGAGCTTCCTGGAAGAGAGCAGAGGGTGACGCCCAGGGACCAAGCTCTGGGGGACGCTGACATTTACGAGTCCTCAGAGGATGGGCAGCCAACAGGGCGGCTAAGACTTGATGGCACTGGAGCCTCCCTTTCACATTGTTACTCATTCTGTCCGCTTTGTCAAAAGGGCACTGTGAAATGAGGTCTGCTGGTCTCTGGAGGCAGCTCTAGCCCTCCCTAGAGGTGAAGTCCCCCAGCTGGTCGGGCTCATAGCCCTGCCTCCTGGGGTTTCTCCCAGCTGTGCATTCAGCAGCCCTGGCTTTGGGCTCTCAGAGGGCCCATGTGACACTCCCTTGGGATTATCAGGGGACACTCAGGCTGGGAACGGAGTGACATTCTCTTTGAAAAGCCTGTTCCACCCCCAGGGCCCTGGCTGGCTGAGCCCTCTGGAGCCAGCCCCCATGAGGGATGCCTTTTGGGGAATAAGGACCCCACTCGCCCCACCTGTCACCTGTGTCGGACTCCAGAACAGCACCGCCAGCCCCAGCAACCAGGTGGCTGCAGAAAGGACCTGCCTGGGAGCAGAGGGGAGAGGAACAACGGCTCCGGTCCTGTTATGTCTAGGGTCAGAGAAAGGGAAGAAAGGATATGGCTTGGGAATTTGATCTCTACATTGATGTTACAAAAATCCATCTTTGAACAAAGGTAGAGCCACTGAGAGCTGTAGGACTTAACAGCTAGGAAGGGCCTTCCAGAACCCGCAGATGAGGAAACAGGCCCAGAGAAAGGATGTTACTTCTGGCCTTAAAGAGCAGCCTGGCCCTGCCTGTGCAGTCACAGCCTTTCCACCTGCCTGCCCATAGCTCTCACCTACCAGACTCCTCCCACAGCACGAAGAAGGATTATTCCACCCCAGTCGGCATCCGTGTGCCTGCCGCTGATCCTGATCCGAATTTCTACCCACCTTTACCCCACCATGGAAGCAGCTGGTTGTCCCATGATGCGGGCTGCCTGGGTGCGAGACAACTGTTTTTTTTTCACAGGGTGGAAATTAGATCGGCTTCGCGGGATGAAGTGTCTGTGAGCTGAAATGCCAGCCAGTCGGGTGTGGTGTGAGGCCTTATTTTCGTTCTGTGCTCCAAGGATGCCAGCCGCAAGGAGGAGGCATGGGTAGGGACAGGACAGTGAGAAGGGCCCAGGCCTGCCGGGGCCACTGGAAGGGGCCTGGGAGAGCGTGCAGGTGGAGAACAGAGGCACCAAGAGGTCAGTGGCTTGCCCCGCCCGGTGCTGTGAAGACAACACCGCATATTCAGACCTCCTCTGCAGCCCCTGTCCCAGCCCCTGCTGCCTTTTTACTCTGCCCTTGAACCCTGAGCCAAAGGGACCTAGAGCCAGCAGTGGCCAAAATAAGCCTCTCTCTACTTGTGAATTTAACTTGGGGGTCTTCCAGCCATGAGAGACTGGCTTATTATCCAGCAAATATTTATCACCTTCCCCTCCTACTGGGCTTCCCCAGTGGTTCAGCTCCTAAAGAACCCGCCTGCCAAGGCAGGAGACATGAGTTTTATCCCTGGATTGGGAAGATCCCCTGGAGAAGGACATGGCAACCCACTCCAGTATTCTTGCCTGGAAAATTCCATGCACAGATGAGCCTGGTGGGCTGCAGTCCATGGGGTTGCAAAGAGTTGGACACTGCTGAATGTGTGCACACACACACCCCCTCCCACAGTGCAGGGGGGGCTCTCCCTACACTGAAGTTGGGCTTGGCCATGTGACTCACTTTTAAGCAAGACAGATGTCAGCAGACATGGCAGAGCGGAAGCTGGAGATGTGCTTCCGTGGATGACCTGCTCCCTTGCACTCTGGGGGTGTCCGTAAGAAGAGGTTCCCTTGGGAAGCTGCTGCTCTTCAGCGGCCATCATAGAATGACTTTATGTGGAGTGACCTGAGCTCAACCTGAAACAGCACGCAGCTGAGCCTATCCTAAGTTCGGAGAACCATAGCTGACCTGCAGGTCCACAAATGTGAGACTAAATGCCTGCTGCTGTGAGTCACTGAATTTGGGGATGTTTGTTTTGTAGCATTATCATAGCAATAGCTGACTGATACACAGACCCAGAGCTGGAGCCCGAGAAGGGGCTGAGAGCTGGACTTGGAATATCCAAGTCATCCATGTCCCTCCCCTCCCGCAGTTCTAGATAATCTCAGCTAACTCCAAGGTTACACAAATGCAGGGAGGCCCTAGGCCTCTGTTGATACTTTCTTGGTGAGAAAGCCAAAGCTCCTCAAAGACACCAAGGTTTCAGAACTTAAAAAATGGCCATACTGAGACTAGAATCAGGTCTCTTGGCTCCTGTTTCCAATCTACCAAGCAGCCCAATCCTGAGCCAGTTGAGCAGTGAGACCCATGAGGACTGAACCAGTGGTCTGCCTTGGATGTGGTACTCCTGGTGTCTCCTCTCCCAAGACACTTCCCCTGCTGAGGTGGCAAGGCTCACGGGGGGCCCAGGCAGCTCCTGTGCTAGTTCCTGTGCCTCCTCGGGACAGAGGGCCTGCCTGGGCCTGGCTGGGTCATCCTGGGTCCTGGGGCTGGGTCTTGGGTCCCTGCCCCCAGTCCCATGTCCAAGGTTGAGAGGTCCAGAGTTGGGGCTCTGGGGTCTGACAGAACTGCATTCAGCCCTTTCTCTGTCCTCTGGCTGTGTGACCTTGGACAGGGTGCTTGCAATGTCTCTGGGCCTCAATTCCATCATCTGCGTAATGGTGCTTTCAGTTCAGTTCAGTCACTCAGTCGTGTCCAGCTCTTTGTGATCCCATGGACTACAGTATGCCAGGCCTCCCTGTCCATCACCAACTCCCAGAACTTACTCAAACTCATGTCCATCGAGTCAGTGATGCCATCCGACCATCTCATCCTCTGTTGTCCACTTCTCCTCCCACCTTCAATCTTTCCCAGCATCAGGGTCTTTTCAAATGAGTCAGTTCTTCCCATCAGGTGGCCAAAGTATTGCAGATTCATTTTCAGCATCAGTCCTTCCAAATAAATATTCAGTACTGACTTCCCACCCCTGTAAATGGTGAGAGGTTACATGAGATCATATACATAGAACAGAGAGCAAAGACCCTCATACAAAAGCAGCTCTGATAAAAAGTGACAGCTGCCATCACCACTGTGATGGGACTCAGGGAGCTGGGAGCACAAGGGGTGCACAGTGCTGGCAGCTCTGTCTGCAGTCATCAGGGCCTGGCTTTCCTGGGGGCCTGCTGGCTCATCCTGAATCCACCCTGGAAACAGGTGGGGTTTCCTATCAGAAGAGAAAGCTGGTGCTGGCCCTCACTTTGTGCCCCCAGATGAGAGCTCTGGGGGTCCCAGCAGCAGGGGCCCAGCCGGCTCCAGCAAAGAAACCACAGTGAGCAGGGTGAAGCCTTCCAAACCATCAGTATCTCCCACTCTGGTCAAGGATGCCCACCGTCCTCCTAGGGTAAATGAACAGGTGCTCTGTCATCCACTTTCACTGCATGTTAGGTCATTCATTCAGTCAATTCTGAAGATGTTCAATGAACAACTAGTATGAGCCCAGCTCTGTGCAAGGCTTTAGGGAATCCAGCAAAGAATCAGACACAGTGGGCTCCCATCGTTAAGGAGTTAGTCTCAGGAGCTGGAAGTGTTCCCTTGATCCATCCCCACACCCTCTCCTTGTTACTCTGGGGTCCAGACCAGGCCTAAGGGAAGCATCCTGTCCACGTCAAGGTCATGAGGAGTGACCAGGGAGCCTGACGTTCTGATCTCCATCAGTCTGCTGTGTCACCTTGCCTAAGCCGCTTCCCCTCTCTAGTCCTGGATTCCTGTTTCTTTAAAGAGAGGAACACTGGACCAGATGACCCCTGACCCCCTGGGTGAGTCCAGTATTGGGCTTTCCCTCTTGGGATTTGCTCGGTAGGTCTCCGCTAAGGTTGCTCTGGCCGTGGATCTTGCTAGGGACCCACGATGACCAGGCCTGGTCCCCTTTCTCCAGGCAGACCCTGGTTTAGATGTTTTAAAAATAAACAATGTGGAAAATAGTTAGGGCCATCAACAACACTTGGGCCAGCAGTCTTCTACTGCTCCCGAATTCTCCTTCCTGTACGAAATTTAGAGACCACCTTGGTTGCAGCCTATTCAGCCTTTTATTTCCAGAAGAGCATGCAGGTCTAGAATAACCGGCTTCACAGTCGTGGTGTGTCTCTTTCATACCCAAGAGATAAGAGAATAATCACTAATTATATGGTGAATAGTTGGGGGTGATTGCAAGGGAACCTCTCTTCCCCAGGTTCTTAGGTTCTGTGGGGAGAAGGGCTGTGAGAGGCAGCGGTGGAGCAGTGTCAGAGACCACAGACTTAGAAGCCAGGCGCCTGGGT
>NW_011494750.1:545418-552942 GCF_000754665.1 Bison bison bison
AGGCGCCTGGGTTCTAATCCTGCTTGACCTCGGGCAAGTTTCTTAATCTCTCTGTGCTCTGGCTTGCTCATCTGTAAACGGGGGATGATTAGAACAATCCCTACCCATCTTGGAAGGGGGTCAGGAGGATAAATGAGCTGTTTGTAAAGTGCCTGCATCCAATAAATGTCCCCTGGATGTTGGTTGACTAAATGTTGGGTAGGCCCGCCCACGTGAGCCCTCCCACGCATTGCTGAGGAATCCTAAGGGTTGTGGAGTGCCCGGTGTCATTGACCCTGTGCCCTAATGGCCTGTGCTAAGCAAGAGAGCTGACCGCAGATCCTTGCTGCTTATGGAGAACTCACAAGAGTCAGATGCTCCCAGTGCTTTTGGTGTACACTAATTAATCCTCATGATATTCCTAGAAGACACGTAGCTTCTATCTGTATCCCTCCCGCTTTACAGATGGAGAAACTGAGGCACGGAGCAGGTGCAGAATCGGCTGCGGGCCTCACACTCCAGCGCAACAGTGGGGCGGAACGCAGAGGTGCAGGAGTCTCTGGTCGCAGCCCTGTTGGCTCTGACCTGCTCTGTGGTTTGGGCATGGGAGTCCCCTCCCTGTTTCCTCGACTGGAAATGGGGCAAATTACACCTTCCCCATGAGGATATTGTGAGGAATGAGACGACACGAGTGGCACGCCTAGCATGCTTTCTGTGTACGATGGGGTTCAAGAAATTGGAAAAATTACATTTTTAAAATGTTGGGGGGGATGGGAAAAGGAGATTGGGTGGAGGTCCTACCGCCAGGGCAGCCCCAGGGCAGCCAGGACCCTGAAAACCTCTTTAAGATACACTGAAAGTGTTTAGGGGGAGCCCTCCCCTTCCTACCCATACTCAGAGCCCCAGGAACCTATCATAGGAGTAAGGATGGAGGGGGCATGGGTCTCA
This sequence comes from Bison bison bison, assembly GCF_000754665.1. NCBI lineage: Eukaryota > Metazoa > Chordata > Mammalia > Artiodactyla > Bovidae > Bison > Bison bison. Next base: position 546,346 of record NW_011494750.1, read on the forward strand.
GACCTGGGATTCAGCCAGCCCTGGGTCCCACTCCTGCTCCACCACTCAACACGCTCGTCTTCTAGCCCTAGTTTTCGCGTCTGTTCAAGGGGACAGCAACCAGCATGCACAGATGTGGATGAAGGAATGAGACCACTTAGCTCATGTTTGTTAAGCCCTTGCCATGGATCATGCAGGGGACTCCCCTCTGTGAAGTAGCTTCTACTATTATCCCCATTTCACAGACTCAGAAACTGAGGCTCAGATAGGTCAAGCAAACTGTGGAGGGTCACACAGCACCTGATGGTGGATGAACGGTGTTGGCCACAGCAGGGCTACAGAACTCGTGCTCACACCTTTGGTAAATTGTTCCTAGGGGGTCCCTTTGGATTTAAAAGCAGGGAAGCGTGGGCTGTGTCCTGCCTTCATGGCCTGAGCTGAGAGGTCCCTGGCTATTTGGGAAACGGGCCTAACGAGGCCTGGGGTTCCAGAGCCCCTGCACAGTCCCACCTAGTTACCTGGTTTCCACAGTCCACACAGTTATCTCAGGGTGCTGGCCAAGGCAGGGACCCCAGCAACCTGGCCTTCTGCCTCAGCTCTCTTCTCAGCTCAGAGGTCAAAGCGCCCCCCACTGCCTCACTTCCCACCGATTGCTTTGCCCCAGGCATCTTCTTCCTGCTGCTCGGGTCCAGTCCAGGTCCCTTTAGGCCCAGGACAAATTCCTCTCTGCACTGTGCTTGCGCAGAAAACATGCCACCAAAAGTACAGGAAACACGTTTGCCCCCAAGTGACACCCTGTCCACATTCCTGTAGCTCTAGAGGCGGGCTGGCCCAGCCTGCAGTCATCTGTCCCGGCTGGGAGGACTGTTGGGATCAGTTTGTCCCACCCCCAACCCTTTGCACAAACCAGGAAATGAAGATACAGATGGGGCAGGGCTCTGCCCAAATGCACTGAGCTCAAAGCCGGGTCAGAACAAACCTTGAAAACAGTCCCCACTGAAATGCCTTAGGACATGCAAAGAGCTATGCAAATTGCTTGACATTCATCCAATACTCAGTCCAGCCCTGTGTCAACCTAAAAAATAGTCACAGCCTAAAACTTGAGAGTTATGTTTTATTTGGCAGACATTTTTAGGACTTAAGGCCCAGGAGGCAGCATCTCAAGTAGCCCTGAGAGAACTGCTCAGAGGAAGTGGGAGGAGAAGCCAGGTTATATAGAAGTTTGTAACAAAGGGCAGGTTGTCTGAACATCAAAAGTATTTTTGTGAATTAAAGAGAACCAGATACTCCAAGTTAAGGACTTTAGTGCTTTTCTATGTATGGGAAGATGCAAGGATCTGAGCTCACTGAAGTCATTCCTTTCATATGCATCTCAGCTATCTGGGGCCAGTATCCTGCAATTTTTTTTCAGGAATATCCTGAGTTCCTCAGTGCTCACCATTAAGAGCGGCTATAACCTGATGGCTGTCTGATTGCTCAGGTATTCGCCTTCCTGAGTTGGAATCTCTGAGGGCGGTGACATCCTGATTTATTGATACAGCAGGAAATACTCTATTTCTCAACCTGCAGGGTTGATGCTATTCCCATTTTACAGATGGAGGCACTGAGGCACAGAAAAGGAAACTTGATTACCTCAGGTCACACAGAAAGCAATGGTTTAGGGATTTAAGCCAAGGCTCTTTTCTCTTTGTTGCACCATCAGTTACTGCAGATTGAGCCTATGAGCCCAGGGCCACCCACCTATAAAATAGGCTGGATTCTTTACCACAGCCACCACCCAAGAAACCTAGCAGGGGCAGGATACGGGGACGGTGTTTTCTACTTAATCCACCAATCTGGGTTTTCTCTTCACAGCTCCATCCCTCAGCCTCTCAACTCGAACCCAGGCCTCCTGACTCCCCCATAAGCTCCCCATTCTGCAGGCCATCCAGGCCTGGACTGGGAGGTTAAGGCCTGCCCCTGACACCAGTCCACACTGTGTCAGACTGGGGCCTCGGAGACCCCAGAGCTGGCAGAATGATTTCCTGATGAGGTTCCTGCATACTTCTGATGCTAGAGAATCCTTTCCAATGCCCAACTTCGGTCAGCAAAGGCCTTTCCCAAAAAATAACACTCTGGCAGGATTGGCAGCACATCCTCCCATTTTACAGATGAACAAATGGAGGCTGTGGGAGTTGTGGCTTCCCCATGGACCCAGGTCAGGTCCAGGGCTCTTCAGGGTGGCTTTCCCAATGCCTGGCGTAGCCCTTTCTACAATAGCAGACCCTCAATTTTATTATTATCATTATTATTTTTTGTCAAATGAATAAATGAACAAGGTACAGATTTTCCATTTCTTTATTTCTGAAATGATCACATCAAAGACTGTTGCCTATTAGAGCAAAAAGGGGCCTCAAGCTCATTCAGACCCCTTTTATACTGATGAAGCAACCAGGGCTCAGAGAGGGCCAGTGACTTGCCCATCAGAAGGGTCCACGACCATTTCAAGCTGCCAGTGATCATGAGATCAAGGTGCCCGCCACCAACCCAGCCTCCTTGTTTTCTCTGCCTCCCTGTTTTTCCTGCAGTGGAGCCAGGAAGAACATTCATCCAATACTCATCACTCATCACCCACCTGCATCATCCCCATAGCGTTCAGGACTCCTCTCCTCATCCTTGCCTGTCAGAATCCTACCTGTTTGCTGGTAGATGAAAATTCAAGCTCCTCCCCACCTTCTGTCAGCTGTGTGAACTTGAACAAGTCACTGTGCTTACTAAGCCTAACTCCTTTGCAAAAAGGCTGATAATGCCAGTTTGGAGGGTTATTTGGGGGATGAGAAGAGCTACTATGTGTAAAACATGCTGCATTGTGGCGATTTTGGTGGCATGGGGGTGGCGGTGATTGCTAACAGGACCAAAGGCAGGATGAGGGCCTGGGCAGCGCAGAATCAGGATGGCGTGGATCGGGCGCTACAGCAAGGACCCCCAAGGGTGACCCGGACCGTATCTAAGCGACATCAGACAACAAGGCATTCTAGGCAGCGGGCAGCGGCTGGAGTCCCAGGGGAAGGTGGCTGAGTGCCCCACTGGGTGGAGGGGTGGGGCCCAGCCTGGAGGAACCCAGCAGGTTGGGAGAGGTGGGTGGGCAGTGGGCACCGTACTAGGCCTGATCACCAGGCTCAGTTTGGGGGAAAGAGTCGCAATAGCCTTCTGATGGAAGTTTTGTATCCCTACTTTACAGACAGGGAAAGCAAGGCCCAGAAAGGGTGAGTAACTTTCCCAAGTTGATCCAGCAAGAAAGAAACAGAACCAGAATGAGAACCCAGCAGCCTGTTAACCAAACACTCTCCAGGCCAGCTCACCATCGGTTTAAAGCAAAGTCCTACCGTGTCTCAGCGCGCTCCCAGCTGAGCCAGGATGTGGTCGGAGTCCCCAGGGAGGAATGGAGGCGAGGCCAAGGGTCAGCCAAATTCTTCCTCTTTCTGACCACTCCCCCACCCCAACCCCCAGGGCGGCTGGAAAGAAGATAGAGCTCCAAAGACAATTCCTAACCAGAAAGAGAGGAAACAATTAGCCTGGGCCCTTAAACGTGTGGAGGCGGGGCTGGCGGCAGGCCCCAATTCCTCCCTTGATTAATAGACCAAGGTATGCGGACTTGGGCAGCTTTTAAAAGGATTTGGGGCCAAGCAAGCTGAGAAGGCGCTGCAGGGGCTCCCAGACGCCGGCCCAGGTCACTCGGCTCTGGTTGTAAGGTGCCACTCTGCCCTGGAGGGGAGGGCAGAGGCCACCCAGACCCCAGAGACGTCTTCCTGGGGTGGGGGACAGTAGGGACCGGACTTTTTCTCCTCCTCTTCTTTCCTTTATGAGCCATGGCAGTCCTCTTGCGTCACAGCTGGGCTCAAGTGGCTCAGTTCATCCAGCCTTCACCTTTAGGGGCCACCCACGCCTCCTCCCAAGATGACTGCCAAGCCCTTTCCTCTGAATTCCTCATGGAGTGCCTGGCTTTCTTTTCAAGAGGAACAGCCCTTCTGCCTCTGAAGTGGGGCCCAGAGACCCAGGGTGAGAAATTCCCGGGAGAGTCAGCTTCCTCATCCCGGTGATGTATTACCTATCACTCCCCCGCCTTCCCTGAACTACATCATACAGTCTACCTTCTGCACAGCCGGAATGATGCCCCCTGGGGGTGTGCACTGTCAGCAGCTCCCCTGGGACTTAGAGGTCACCCAAAAGCGGATGGAGAGGCTGGAGGGCTGAAGAGGGGGACAAGGTACACGGGGAGATGTTCCCGTGACACCTATCACACTTCCTCACCCGCTGGCTGCTGGTCTGGGGCTGAGGGCCTCTTGTGCTTGCTCAAGGGCAGAGTAGAGGAGAGACTGCTTACTTCCCCATCACCCGCCCCCTCCCCCCACTCCCAGGCCACCTGGACCGCAGGTCCTGGGCCTTGTCAGTGATCTGGAGCCATCCCACTTCCTGGCCATGCTTTCCCCACCTGCCAGGCAGGGCTGCTGGTTGGACCTCATTCCCTCCCAGCCCCCTGTATCCCTAAACCCCCTTCTGAGAGCAGACCCAGAGACCCCTGGAGAGAAATTGACTGCAGAGCTGAGCTCAAATTCTCGTGGCCTTGGGCAAAGGGCTTGGCTCTCTAGGCCTGTAAAATGGGATGAGAATCAAACTGAAATGGTGGAAGGGAACTGCTTCTTCCTGCCAGCAATAGAAAGAAAAGCTAACATTTAATGGGTGCCAACACCTTTCGTGCATGATCTCATTTCATTGTCACACACACCTATGAGGTGGCAGGGCCAGGGGGCGGCTACGATTTTCTCCATCCAACAGAGAGGCCAGTGGAGGAAGGGAGCAGTGCCAGGCTTTCAGCGCGGGCAGTCTAACCCCATCCCCACCCAGGGTGCTTCTCTTCTGTCCTCTCTCACCTCTCCCACTGCTCAGGAAACTGATAGGCACTTATTTTGCCAGATGCTGTGCAGATCAGTTGGAGAGAGGCTTGAACTAGCAGACTTCCACCTCCCCAACCCCAGGAGCTGTCAACCTCATCGGTGGCCCAGCCGTCTCAGAGAGGAGGGAGATTAGCCAAGGTTGGCGGGAGCAAGGGACAGGGGTCCTCTAGCCCACACCCCAGGGAAGGCTGGGTGGAGGAAGGAGGGAACAACCCAGGCCCTTGGCCTTCGCCTCCTACTCCCTCACCCCGCCCCCACCCCTGCATCCCAAAGGAAGCCCTGTCTGCCCTCCTCTGCTTTCCTTCCAGCCCCTTTCCCTGCCCCTCCCAGCAAGGATTTATGGTTTTAATAATCCAGGCTTTCTCCACCAGCCTCCCTTGCTGTTTAGTCCCTTCTAAAGATCCTTAAAATTAAAACACTAATCAGGAATTTATTTTCTCATCAATCCTGCCCTTCAGGTTATGAGGCCCTTGTGTTTTCACAGCCGCAGGGAGGGCCCTCCAGGGGCAGAGATGGGCATAGGGAACAACAGCTCTGGCTCCAGTCTGGGGAGAGAAAGGAGAGAGAAGAAGGGGAGAGACTGCAGGAGGCAGAGTCAGATCCAGGTGAGAGGGGAAAAGGGGTGCAGGTAGCTCGGAGAAGGTGTCACCTGTCTGCATTGGCCCCCTGCCACCCAAAAGGGCTGTTTGCAAAGCCCAGGAATACTGTTCCTTCCATGGGAAGCCTATGAGATGAGTCAGGTCACCCTGATCACTGAACAGGGAGTCTCCTGCCTGCTTCACCTCTGTCTGGGTGTGTGAGGGTAGGCAAGTCACTAGCCCTCCCTGAGCTTTGGTTGCTTCATCAGGACAGTGAGGGGATTGAATGAACTCTAAGGCCCCTTCCTGCTCTAACAGGCAACGGACTTTGATGTGATCATTTCAGAAATAAAGAAATGGAAAATCTGTACCTTGTTCATGTATTCATTTGACAAAAAAAAGAAAAAACTGAGGGTCTGCTAATGTGGAAAGGACACCAGGCACTGGGGAAGCCACCCTGAAGAGCCCTGGACCTGACCTGGGTCCATGGGGAAAACACAACTCCCACGGCCTCCATTTGTTCATCTGTAAAATGGGAGGATGTGCTGCCATCCCGCCAGAGTGTTATCATTTGGAAAGGCCTTTGCTGACAGAAGTTGGGCATCAGAAAGGATTCTCTAGCATCAGAAGCGTGCAGAAACCTCATCAGGAAATCCTTCTGCCAGCTCTGGGGTCTCCCAGGCCCCAGGCTGACACAGTCCGGACTGGTATCAGGGGCAGACCTTAACCTCCCAGTCCAGGCCTGGATGGCCTGCAGAATGGGAGCTTACGGTGGAGTCAGGAGGCCTGGGTTTGAGCTGGGTGTCAGCTGCAGCACCTGCAGTCAGTAGCTTGGGTGAGTCCTGTCCCCTTTGGGTGCCCAGAGTCATCCTCCAAGGAGGTTAAACAGTCCTGCCCCCCCTGGTGAGACGTGTGAACTGAGCCAGGTAACACAGGTGGAAGGACCAAGCACACAGTAGGTGTGCAAGCAACACAGTAGGTGTTAGGAACAAACGCTTGCTCGGCACCAGGTTTAAGCCACAAGAACATCAAGGTCGAGGGTACCGGCTGTCGAGTTACACAGTCAAGGGCAAGTTGGGATGTGGTACAGCCCACTGCAGGGGGGC
>NW_011494750.1:553042-560186 GCF_000754665.1 Bison bison bison
TGCAGGGGGGCGGAAACAGGGGGGCTTTGGCCTCCCTGCCAGATGAGGCCTTTCCAGGCTGGCATTAGCATTTTCCAAGATGATTCAGCAAAACCAGGGGGCTTAGCCCGGCTTCCCCTTTATGCTGAGCAGCTTGTTCATGCCTCAGCCCAGCTTGTCTGACTGATGGGAAATCAATGTGTTTATGATCTGAGGCCTCTTGCACAAAAAGACGAAGAAACAATTGCTCTTCCGAGGTCTGAATAGCAGCCTGCCCAATCTTCTGATTTAGCTTACCTTCCCAGCCCTGAATCTTGCCTCTCTTCAAGTTGAAGTATCCAAGAACAGTAGAACTTAAAGCTGTGAACAAAGGACTTTGAACATCCCCATCCTGAGAGATAGATGAGCCCTCCTGGGGGATCCCTGTCTCTGGGAACCAGTAGCTGTCAAATCAAGCAAACTGAGCAGAAGAGTTTGGCTGTGTTCTCAAGAGGTTCCGAGTCCTGAAATAACAGAGACATGGTCTCTAACTTAAGAAATCTACGGGAAAAGGTAGATTTTGTTGGGAGAGCCAAAATAATTATACTGTGATTATGTCTCATTTATACTGTGATCACATATCTAGGGTAGCACCTGATACCTCTAGCTGCTGTTATACGGGATTCCTAGGTCTAATTAACACTGTAGAAACCAATAGAATTTGTGATGATACTGATGCCTGTGATCAAATATACTGGGAGAATGACTCAGAACACCTTCAGGACATTATACCAATGGAGGAGAAGCGGCCTGAAGAAGATTTAGATCTGATTAATGATAGATTGATTACAGTCCTTAATCATTCATTAAATGCAGATGGCTTGTAGATCAGGGAGGTGAAAGAATCATAAAGTGAGTCCTAAAGTATGGGAAAATCTGTGCTGGTCTTATTGGAAGATTCAGTCACCTTTTCAGATTTGTTCCAATCCCCCACTGGTTATTGCAAATGTTTGACATTGACATGAGTTTGTTAATTGCTGTCAGACTAAGGATGATCATTTCTTCACAAAAAGGTCTGGCTCACAGGACAGGGCTGAGGGTGGGGAGAAATGGGGGGTGAACTGTGAGCTGTTTTGCTGAAGCCCCCATATGGCCCTGATCCCCGGTCAGGGAATGAAACACAACGTGCAATGGTGTTGCTCTGTCATCAGGGGCAGAGGAGTTTCAGGGCAACTCAGACCAGCCTGTCGGCACTGTTTATGGAAAGCAGTGAGACTGATGGTTTGCACCTGGCCTTGGCAAGACCCCTGACAGCTCTGCCGTTGAGGTTGGTAACGTAGCAGAAAAATGCCAACATGACCAGCAAAATGTACAAATGCCTAACGAGGCTCCTCCCCAGTCTGGAGGTGTTCTACATCCCTTACAGAGGGAGGGTGCTGGAGACCCTCACCTGCCTCTCCGGTGCCTAGCCGTAAAGTCCATCCTGATGAGTCCTCTCCCTGTAAGCGACTGTAGGTTAGTGAGCACTGTCGTTGGGGATCCTGTGAGTCTGTCTGATTTAGCAGTTGAATCCAACTTGACTGCCACTGTTAAAGGTGAAACTTCTTTCTTCCACATTTCATAGATGAAGCAATGGAAACTCAGAGGGGGAAATGACTTATCCACAGTCATGCAGCAGGTTTATAGTAGAGCCCAGATTGGAGTTGTAGGCTCACATCTCAATCCAGAGATGTGGTCTGTTTTTTCCCTCCTGACCTTGCTCCTTACAGGTGATTGGTCACTTCCCAGGAGGCCTTGAAGAACCAGAGAGAAGCACTGACTCTAGCATAGGTGTCAGGGTAGCAGGAGAAGAATTGCCCCAGGATGAGGAGAGGTCAGAAGCCAGGAAACAGATAGGAAAACCCAAGGTTCAGGGAGAAGAGGAAATTGAGAGAGAGGCTCAAGACTGAGTCTGTGAAGGAAGAATGTATCAGTCAGTGTGGGATCATTGCTGTAACAAACAACCCCAAGTCTCAGGCTTTTAATTCCAGAAGAGTCAGTTTATTACTCATGCCATAAGTTCAAAGCAGGTCAGTGGAGGAGAGAGAGCACTGCTCCATTCAGTCATTTAGGGACCCAGGCCCCCTCCATCCTGTAGCTTGCCTCCCCTCAAGGTCTTCAAAGTCCTCACCATCCAGAGGGAAGTTGAAGAAAGAGAGGACACTGGTGTTATTATTGATATTAAGCCAGCCCAGGAGTGCCCTCTCTTCTGGACACCGGCAGGTCAGTGTAGAAGCGTTAGGACAGGGGGGCTGAATTCCTCTCTTTCTGAGGGGCAGTGGAGCCCAAGCCAGCCTGTGGCTTCATCATCCACACCTTCAGTGTCCCCGGGGGCTCTCCTGACATCTTGACGTCAGCACAGTCCCTCTTCTGCATAAGGTGAGCCAAATCCCGAATATGCAGCCAATCCAAAGGTACCCAGGCCCCTCTTTGGTGCCTCAGGTCTCTGAACTCTATGTCCCAAGTTCACCTAAAGTCAGTCTTGGAGGAGCATGCCAGTGGTCATGGAGGTCACTTGCTGTCGTCATTAACTGAGAATAAATCACGGTAGGATATGAATTGTGAGTTGTTCTTCTCTAGAACACAGGTTTCCCTTACTTAGAAACTGGTGTATCCATGGCGTGGACCCTCCTGGAAGCTGGTTCCAATAGCTTAAAAACTACATAAGTGGTCATCTGTGTATTACCCAAGAGAGAACTTGTGCCGGAATCTTCTGCCAAGCTTGAAAGTACAAGTCAGTAGGACACAGGCTGGGAGCCAAAGCAGAAACGGGCTCAGAGTCAGGCTGGGAGGGGCTCCCGGACACGACACCCCAGGACACGGATGAAGTATGGAGGAAAACCGGCCTTGCGGTGAGACAGCTCTGCTTCTATTCCATGTTAGAATGCTGGGTGACTTTGGACAAGTCAGTTCACCTCTCTGGACCTTATTTTCTCATCTGCAAAATGGGTATAATCACAGTACCTTTCTTCAGGGATGCTGTGGGATTTAACGAGATAATGGCCTCAAGCACAATACCTGATCCCAGGAGGCTTTCAGTAACTGAGCTCTCCCTGGCCCTCCCACCCTTCTTGATACTCTGTGATAAGGGAAACTCGGCGCGTATGTGGGCTAGCCTTCCAATCGTCAGAAAGAGCCCTGTGGGAGCACGCTATTTGCTGGGAGCTGAGAATTCCATCTAGCTTCACAACGGTGGGAGGTGAGCTTCTGTGCCGACTCTGGTGAGCAACGCCAGGGAGTGAACAAGGTCTGCGGTGAATTCCCATTTCTGAGCTGTTTTTTCCACCTGGCCTGGGAGAGCCTGGGCTTGTAAAATGCGCTTATTAGCCGAAATGATCTAAATCTGATCTACTTCTCCCACAGAAACGATGTGATGATGTTCCTCACTAAGTACCTGACGCTCGACAATTTTATGAAATGACCACAGACATCTTTGTTAATCACGTTGAAACCTCATGCCTGGGCTCGGGGCAGCGGTGAGCTTTCAGAAGTGCTTCTAAACCAATTAAACAGGGTGGCACGGTACACGCTCCCACAAACACCGTTTAATATGAAACAGAGTGATAGTGAAAAGGTACAAAGTGTCCTCGTTGAAGTTCCTGTTAATTTTCGTTTCCTCTGTGTTGAGTAATGACACCTAAGATTTACTGGGTGCTTACCATGTGCCGGACGCCGTTCCAAGCTCTTTACTAGCACCGTGGCACTTTGTCCAACCCGGAAGCTTGGGGCCCAGAGAGGTGAAGGCTCCTTCCTACAGACACACAGGCCGGAAGTGACAGAGCCAGGCTTAGAACCCAAGGGATGAGAATCTGGAACCAAAACTCGTAACCAAGTCAGGGCTTGGTAGAAGTTTATCAAAAGGCTTATCTATCCAAAAGGCTTCCCTGGTCAGTTTTGGCAGATGACTTTAGGAGAGATTTGGAGACACGGACTCCCGTTGGCTAATTATGAAAGATATCAGCCAATTATATATGTTTAGTGCCTTTCTGTCCCATGTTCTGTTCAGTTCTGCTCCATCCTACATACCAGGAGCTGTGTTAAGCTTGGGAGATATCAGGGCATTTGAAAACTGGTTCCTTACCTCTGGGGGAAGCAAATATATAAATAAATGACGATTGCAAACCAAGAGAGAAAGCATAAGAGAAATACACCAAATGCTTGATATAGTAAGGGAAGAAATGATCCATCTGGAGAAGACTGGAAAAAAAAAATCAGAAAAGTAGTTACTGCTGGGAGGATTTGGGGGAATGAAAAGGAGTCTTCCAGGCACACAAGCGGAAAACACATTCTAGACAGAGGCACTCTTGGAGGCTCAAAGATTGGGTAGAACAAGCGTGGGCCCCATAAACACTTTGATGTGGAGCAGCTGTGCCGAGTCCTGCAAAGTTTGACAGGCTGTTCTTAGAAGGTTGGGTTCTCTTCTCCAGAAGAGGACAATCGAATGAGTCAGGACTCTTACAGTTACATGTGACAGAAACCCAATTCAAATGGTCTCGGACTTGGAAGGTTTTGACTTGTGTCACTGAAACCATTTCATGTTACTGCATTCAGGCATAGCTGGATCCAGGTGCTTAAAAGAAGATCATCTGAAATCTCTCTCCATCCCTTTGGCTTAACCTTCAGGTAGCCTCTGTCTAGTTAATGACAAAGATGAGTTTCACAATATCTAGGGTTACATCTGACCAGCTGGGCAACCTCAGGAGAAGGAAAGTGCCTTATTCCTGACAACTCCAACCAAAGTCCTGGGACGGGTGTTACTTGCCTGTAACTGCCTCGCTTGAATGGCTTGTGTGCCGTTACTAAGAAATGAACCCCAAATGTCAGGAGACCCAGAGTCTTGCTCCTGACGTTTAATTAAGTAGTCTTGGGTGAATCCCTCTGTTCTCTGGATCTTGTTTTCCTCATCCAAAGAAGAGTGGACATGAGGTCCTTTGGGGTCTTACCTTCCATCCTGGACACAATCTGTATACTCCGAGTGCTGTGCATGGTCACGTCGGCAATCTGCAAACTCTCAGCTCCCCAAGATGGGGATGGGCTTCCCTGGCAGCCCTCCTTTCCTCCTGGTTTCTCCTTCTTTGTGACCCAAGAGCAGGGGATGATTGGAGTGGGGCTTGACTGATGGGTGGGGGACAAGCAGGCATAGCTGGTCCTTCCCCAAGGACCTGAAGCCTTAGGGACCAGGGGCACCCTGTTTCAACCCACTGAGTAACTTGCTGCCAGCTTGAGACCTTCAGGTGAGAGCTCCTGCCCAAATGCGGGGCGATTTAATCATCTCAGGAGGCCGGCTTCACCAGAAAGCATAACTGTTTAATCTTTAAATTGAACTTTATGTGATTTTTTTTTCTCCTCAGATTCTTACAGTACTTAATTCCAGGGCTAATCTGGGACCCTGACTCTAATTTACGGCCTGGGTAACGGCTGTATTTATCAGGCAGCGGTAAGGCTGCTCACTCTCAGCTTCAGGGCCGTGGGCGGACATTCGCCTCCCCTCCTGTCCCCTGCTCACCAGGACTCCTGTCTTCTTCAAGCTCTAATCTTTCTTGTCCCCAATTCAGCCTCTGGTCAGGCCCAATCTCTGACACTCCTCTGGCCCTTCCCAGTGAACTTGACATCTAGGGGTGCCTGTCTTTATATGTTACCCCTGCCCCCAGGACAAGGGAGGGGAAAGAGGCTCTGAGTGTTAAGAACCTCACTCAGATCCTGCCGTTGGAGGGTAAAGAGAGATGTCTGTCCCTTCCTGTCCTTGGTTCCCCTCCCTCCCCACCCCCGCTTCCGCCCACACTCTGCGCCAGGGACAAGATGTTCTGTCAGTTTTAAAGTGCAACCTTGCAAGACAGCAAGAGCTAGGAGAACTAGGCGCTCCTTTCTTATTTTCCCTTCTCCCACTACCCCCTCCCTTCCTTCTTTCCTTTCGTCTGCACTCTCTTTCCCTCCCTCCCTTCCTTGCAGCTACTCAAAGATTTATTGAGCACCTACTGTGTGCCAGGTCTCACTCCAGGTGCTGGGGTTACCGTGACCAAGATGGATGCAGACTCTGCTTCCCTGAGGCTTCAACTCCTGGAAGACAGGTGACCACTCAGTCGTCTCGGCCATGCAGGAGCAAAGAGAGCATGTGTCACACCAGAGGTGGTGACATTGGAGCTGTGACCTGAATGACGAGGAGCAAGGACAGCGAAAGGGCCTTCCAGGCCAAGGGGACAGCAAGGACAAGAGTCCTGGAGCAGGAAAGGACTTGGCTTTATGTGAGGAGCAGAGGGAGGCCAGTGTGGCCAAGGCGGAGTGAGCGAGGGGAGAAGTGGACTGAGCTGGGCTCAGAGGGGTAGGCAGGCCAGGTTCAGAGTGTACCTCTAAAAGGGCAGGGCGCCTTCTGGAAGAGGGGAAGGAAGGTGTGGAGAGTTCCCAGTACAGGCAGAGGGAACAGCATGAGATAAGGCCCAGAGGTGGGTGGGGTACATGGGGAAATTCCAGTAGCTCATTCTGGTCCTGTGGTGTTGGAGAAGACTCTTGAGAGTGCCTTGGACTGCAAGGAGGTCCAACCAGTCCATCCTAAAGGAACTCAGTCCTACATATTCATTGGAAAGACTGATGCTGAAGCTGAAATTCCAATACTTTGGCCACCTGATGCAAAGAACTGACTCATTTCTTCAATAAAAGACCCTGATGCTGAGAAAGATTGAAGGCAGGAGGAGAAGGGGACAACAGAGGATGAGATGGTTGGATGGCATCACCAATTCAATGGACATGAGTTTGAGTAAACTCCAGGAGTTGGTAATAGACAGGGAGGCCTGGCATGTTGCAGTCCATGAGGTTGCAAAGAGTCGTACACGACTGAGCAACTGAACTGAACTGAACTGAGGACTATTGAATGTATGAGCAAATCCAGGGGAAGGGCTCAGCCTGGGACACATTAAGGGCTCAGTAAGTTATCTACTGTCTGGCAGTAGTTGATAATAAGGCAAAAGCAGCAACTGGGGCAAGAACACAAAGCAACCTGTGCTAAAGAGGGATAAGCAGAGCGGTGGAGGAGAGGAGGGTGTCGTTAGCTCTGGCCGGGGGACCCTGCAGTGCGATCAGGAGTCCAGGAAGGCTTCTCAGCGGAAATGATGTGGCGAGGGCCCTTGAAGGCTGAGCAGAATTCCATCTGCAG
>NW_011494750.1:560286-571744 GCF_000754665.1 Bison bison bison
AGGGTGGTGGGAGTGACAGGTGAGGCAGGAGAGGTGGGCTGGGGCCACGGAGTGCGGGCTCAGAATGTCATTCCAAGGAGGCTGACTCTATCCTGAGACCAGGAAAAATGTTCTTTTTCCTCAAAGCGGAGAAGTGAGTGACATAATGAGAACAGATCTGAGTGTTCAAATCTCTCTTCGGCAGCCACGTGGAGGAGGCTACAGCTGCCTTCAGACATCGAAGAGGGGAACCCCCAGAAGCCCAAGGGTGCGGTCTGCGGTCAGGGCAGCGAATGGCCCCCGGGAGACTGAACTCTGGGCTCTGGTCCTGGCGGCATGATCAACTTTCTGGGCGACCTCGGACAAGTCACTCTCCCTCTCTGAACTTTAGTGTCCTCATCTATAAAGCGAGCGCACTGGTCTAAGACCCCAGCCGGGTATGCGGCAGGATGGGGCTCTGAAACTCAGGTGTCCACAGAGAACAAGCTGAGCACAGGAGAGGTGGGAATTGTCAAAAACCTGAGAAAACGCAGCTTGTTCAGAGAGGGGGCCACTGCTCTGCCCCAGCCTGCTGTAGTGATGCAGGGTGTGTGTGTGTGTGTGTGTGCGCGCGTACATGTGTGTGCGTGCTGGGGTTACTAGCAAATCTTCAGACTGGAAATCCAATTTTTAAAAAATATTTATTTTCAATGTATTTGGCTTGCCAGGTCTTAGCTGCAGCCCTCGGAACCTTTAGTTGTGGCGTTCAAACTCCTGATTGCGGCATGTGGGATCTAGTTCCCTGACCGGGAACCAAACCCCAGGCCTCCTGCATTGGGAGCACAGAGTCTTAGCCTCCAGGCCCCCATGGAAGTCCCTCAATTATTAAAAAAATAAGAAATCATCTGACTTTTAAATGTTGGTTCACTTCTTTTTAAAAATCACTACTTGGGATCATCTCATCTACTAGACCCAGAATGACTCACACCCCCACAAACTTACCACTCTTATTTTGGCATTTTTGGAAAGAGGAGAGAGAGCAGGTAGAAAGGAGGAAATAGACGGGGTCCTGGGGGGAGAAGTCCTGAACCCCCAAGATTGAGGACGACGCAGTGCATCCTGGCAGCAAACGCTCGCCGAATGACTGCTATGAGCTGAGTGTCTCTTCTGAGCTCACTCGGGAACCAGGAGTCTGTTTTCATTAAAAGGCGAATGCTGAATCGGCCCTGGAGGCATGTAAACCGGCTCCCCTGTCCGGGAGGCTTTTAAAATCTATCTTGTAAACTTGCCTTTCAGACCTGACACGAGGCAGCCTTGTCAGGAGAGAGACTGGAGAGCAGAAGTCAGCAGTCCGACTCTTATCAATCAGGCCATGGGGAGGTTGCAGGGGCGGGGTGGTGGGGGGGCGGAGCGGAGGGTGGAGGACTCCAGGAGGCAGGGATTCAGCAGTCCTGGGGCGGGGTCAAGAGCACAGACCTGAGTGCCCAAGCACAGATCGGGGCACACTACAATAAAATCATCTTGCTGGGGCAGTGACATGACCACGTCCGGGCAGTACCAGCGTTATTTCCATTTTATACAAGAGAAACCTGGGGTTCTGGCACTTACCCAGGGTCAATACATCTCGTAAAGTCAGACAAGAGGACTTAAGTGCAGGTGGTCAGGCTCTGGAGTGGTCACCGCCCCATAGGTGGTCGAGGAGACCTCCCTCACCATCCTAGAAGATTAGAGGAGAAATGAGAAGGGCGTTTTGACCATGACCCAGAGCCTCCCTTGCCACCTTCAGATTCACTGGGTGAGTCGCGGAAAGCTGCCCCCCGCCTCTGGACTTCGACATGGGGCTGGCTATTGAGCTTTCAGGACCATCCAGCTCTGACGTCCATTTATTCGACACCTGCTCACTTAGCATCTGTTCTGTGTCAAGGGCTTGGGGAGAGAGCAGACAGACAGACAGAAATGGTCCCTGAGCTCTTGGAGTTTCCATCTGGGATTGGGGATGAGGGTGGGGGGGCAGTGGAAAAGTCAGCCAATCAGGAGTGCTGCCGAGTGTTGTGATGTGTTTTGAAGCAAACAAATCAGGATGGTGAGAGAGTGATGTGAGTGGACAGAGCAGGTGACTTTGGATAGAGTCAGCAGCTTGTCCAGTGGGAGCTATTCTGTAAGCCCATCACAGGGCTGGTGAGAGTGAGGCAGCCACACCAGGGCGGCCAGCAGGAGCAGAGGCCTCTAGCAGGGAGCAGGCTTGGGGTTTTCAAGGACCAGAGAGAAGCTGGTATGACCTCAGGGGCCCGCAGGCCCTTCCTGCCCCCCTCTGCCTCCTGCTCTGGAGGCCAAGTGGCCAGCAGCCAAGGGAGAGGGAGAGAGAGAGATAGGGCTGGATTTGAGAAGCCATAGACCTGTGGGACTGGCCCTTTAATAATCCCAGGTGGGCATTCAAAGCAATTGCAATTTGAAGATCCCAGCTTGCTTAGTACAAGTGGAAAATTACCTTCACATCTTTTCTGGATTGCTTTTTGATCCCGATTTCATCATTCAGATGTACAGCAGTGCATTTTCAACGGGTACAATTTAATTAGGCTCAATTTGTATAACTACATTATTAAAGACTCATTTGGAAAGAGCTTCATGTCCAAGGTTCACTGGGCTCCACCGTTTGCGTGAAAACACATTTGGAAGAGAGCTCTCTGACGACCCCGGCTTCTGGAGTGCTCTCTTCCTCCTCCAGTGCACAGGGCTGGCTTGTCATTTAATTTCCATCTCACTTAATAGAATGTCTTTGGACATCTCTGGGTCTCTGAGCCTCTGACGGGTGTCTCCTGTAATTACACAGAGATTCCTCCTACGCTCCTTCAGTCAGTCATCAAACATTCATGAGGAACAAGATGGGAGCAAGGTCCTGAGCCAGGGGGCTGGGACAGGAATAAAAAGCTGCAGATACACACTTTAGAGTCTAGATGGGGGCAGGCAGTGCAGGGCCAGCAGCCCTGTTATCAGATGAGGACTGCAAGCCTGGGTCCCTAAGTCAATGCCAGAGGCAGGATTTGAAACCAGGAACCTGGAATGGTTCTGCTTCACCAAAATCTCTCTTCCCTTGTGGGTGAGTGCAAGGATATTTGCCATGACAGAGGCAGGTCAGGCCTCTTGGCAGGTATCATAACTGGAGGCCAGAAACCTCCAAAATACTGAACTGGGGTTGAGGAGGAGGCACAAGAGGAGGATATATTAGGCAGAGTTCTCCAGAGAAGCACTATCAGTAAGATGGATATATACAGATAGAAAGAGATTTTATTATAAGGAACTGATTCATACAGTTATGGAGGCTGAGCAGTCCCAAGATCAGCCGTCAGCAAGCTAGAGACCCAGGAAAGCTAACAGTGTAAGTTCTAATCTGAAAGCCAGCAGGCTTGAGGCCCAAGAAGAACTGACGGTCCAGTTTAAGTCTGAAGGCAGGAAAAGACTGACGTCCTGGCTCAAGTCAGCCAGGCAGGAGGAGGCCCCCATATCCTTAGCCTTTTTGTTCTATTTAAGCCTTCAATTGATTGGATGAGGCCCACCCACATAGGAAGGGCAATCTGCTTTCCCTGGTCTACCCATTCAAATGTGAATCTCATTCAGAAACTCCCTCACATGAACACCCAGAATGTTTGACCCTATGTCCAGATCCCTGATGGCCCAATGGAATGATACATAGAATTAATGATCAGAGAGGGAAGGAGAGAGGGAGGCTGAAAGGCATTACTGGTTATAGACCAAATGGTGGCAAGGAAGTAAAGGAAGCTCACATCTCATTTCATCCTCACAGTCACACTGTGGTATTGGGGTCCCTTCCCATTTTTGAGATGAGGACACTGAGGCTGAGATAAGTGACACACAGATGGTGTGTGTCTCAGGGACACACAGATGTTGACTCAGTGCCTCCTTGTCTCTGGATAATATTTGTCTCCATGGAGAAAGACTGAGGATGCTGCCCATAGGACTATCTCCTAAGTCTACTTTTTGTTTTCTGTTGCCTCTTCTGCTCTTCCAGTGTGATCAGAATTTGACTGAAGTGCTGAATGGCCCGCCTCTGTCTACTGCATGTACTGAGCGGTGGTGGCATCACTCTCAGAACTATGGTCAATGGAGTCTCCAAGGTCTCCCATAGTCCTCTGCTTCAAAGATGCTAAGAGTCCTGAGCAGGATGCAGGACCCTGGTGCTGACTCTCTGACTCTGAGTTGCTGGATAAACTTCTCCCAATCTCTGGGCCTCAGGCTCCTCATCCGTAGAACAACCAAGGAGGACTGGAAGATGTCTAAGGTCTAGCAGAATCTTCTAAGGGGTTCCATGACTCCCCTGAAATCTGTGTCTGTCCTTTGCTGGAGATCTTCATCCTCTAGAACCACACCCCCTCGCCACCAGTCCCATAGGACTGTTCTGGCAAGGCCTCCAACCAAGGGGCTTGACACTTCTCACTGAAGGAAATTGCACCTGGGAACCCTGGCCCCTACAGGGCCCTCAGTAAGGCCATGGGCAGGGAGGGATGAGCTTAGATGCTGTGAGAATATGGCCTCACATGCACCCCTGGTTCCAATTCCCACGTTGTCATCAGCCTGGTAATGTGCGCGGCCTTGGACAGCACAAGTCCAAGGGCAAAGGTCTCTCCTCTCTTGCCTACCCCTGAAGAACGTTCCTACGTGAAGAAAACCATGCGTTTCTGCTTTTCTCTTACACTGCAATCATACCCACAACACTTCTGACACCAGATGAGTAGGTATTTTCCCCCCCACACCAAGCAGAGAAGCCAAGTGTCCTACAACTTAATTCTGATGCTATCAGCCTGGAGATAACCCCAGATCCCACAGGTTAAGGGCTCAGTCCCACAAGATTCACCCTAACTACCTCGCACTTTGGATGCCAATGGCAAGTGGTAGGTTCCTCAGGTTATTCACACCTTCTGTCCAACTAGACTACAATTGGAGGTTCTCATGGTGCACTCCCATTAAATCTGATTATTTGCTAGAACAGATCCCAGAACTTAGGGAAATTCTTACTTACATTTACTAGTTTATTATATGATAAAGGATATGATAAAGGATCTAGATACACTGCTGGATGAAGAGATGCATTGGGTGAGGTCTGGAAGTGTCCTGAATGCAGGAACTTCTGCCCCCATGGAATTGGAATGTGTTACCCTCCTGGTACATGGATTTGTTTACCACCTGGGTAATTCTACAAACATCATCCTTTGGGGATTTTTATGGATGCTTCATCATGTAAGCTTGATCATTTATTATATCCATTTCCAACCCCACTTCCCTTCATGGAACATGGAGGGTAGGGATGAAAGTCCCAAACTTTTGATGATGGTTTGATCTTTCTGGTGACCAGTCTCACTCAGGAGCTATCCAGGAGCCCATCCAGAGTCACCTCATTAGAACAAAAGACAATCCTATCACCCAGGATTTAGGAACCCTGTGTCAAGGACTGGGTTCACAGACCAACTATTGGAGAAAAACAGGTGCTTCCAATACTCCTATCATTTAGAAAATTACCAGAGCCCTATTTCAGGACCTGGGACAGAGACCAACATATATGTTTCTTACTATTTCACAAGTCCTCAATGGCTCACCCCCAAGTCACATCCAGGGCTGGGGATTGAGGGAGGGGAAGTCAAGTAGATCACTTGTGACCCAAGAAAGAAATTGGGAGAAGCTTGGAGCCAACAGGCTTGATGGGAGTCTGTGATAAAGACCTAAATTGGGAATGGGCTCTCAGAATCCATTCCCAGGCTTGCTTCTGTGTGACCTTGGGCAAATTGCTCCCCTTCAGATGTTTTATCTATAAAACAGAAAACAGGGTATGTAAAGATAATCTTTAAGATCATAAGTTTGCCTCTTTGCCACAGGACCTTTGTACAAGCTACTCCCCTCAGCTGGAACCCTCAATTTCCACCTGGCCAGTTCTTGTTCACATTTCTGTTGTCAATGTAAGTACCATCTCCACCAGGAAGCCTTCTTGGAATCCCCAACCTAGATGAGGTTCTCTTACCATATCCCACCTCCTAATGTCTCCTTCATAACTCTTGTCTTGATGGCAGCTGGAACACTATGTGTTGGAGTATTTGTTTACTCACTACTTCTAGAATGTTGACAGGAGCAGCAGCCACATCTAATCTGTTCACTTCTATGTCCTTGGTACTTAGCACAGGGCTGGTGCACATAGTAGATGCTCAGTAAATGTTTGCTGACTGATGGGCTGAACGCTTGAATGCTTTCATGGTATGAGACCTTGGGGATAAAGAAAATAAATAATAGACAATAATAAATAATACAGAAACCACCCATGTTCTCTGAGCATTATCAACATTTAGCCATCCTGCAGACCACATGGCCAAAAAAAAAAAAACAGTGTATCCCACTACTGAAAAATGGGACGAACAAGTGAGTGTTAAGTGTGGGACACATACCCTTCTCCCCTTTCCTGCCTCCCTCTCACCTGACTCTTGCTGTGGGGTTAACTAGAAAAAGGACTCAAGAAGGGCTCCAGCTCTGATTTCCCCACCAGAACCCCTCCCCCATGCTCTGACATCCCCATGTTTGCTGTGGAAGCTACTGTGGCGTCATCAATGCACGATGAGGATTTCAGGTGGGCTAATCAGCCAGAGGAATCGACCTGGAAACTTACAGCCTCTGGGTTGTTCGCATGTAAATACTCTCAGCGTAGAGAACAGAAGAAAAGACAATTAGTCCAGGCTGTCAGGAAATCCGCACAAGCTGCTTCGTTCCTGAAAATGGTCCTCTTTTTTTTCCTAAGATCTTCCCTGGCTGTGGCACATCTCACATGCTGCAGGGAGCTGTCAGCTCTGTGGAGCGACTGGAGGAATTAAAAATAAAAATTGACTTTCAGAGAACAAAATCAGACCTGACAACTCAAGTCACTCAAACCAGCCGTGGTTAGAAGATTGCAAATATGTTTGTAAAAAGGAGATGGCAGAGACTGGTGGGGGAGAGATTCTCTCAGGGAGGGACTTGGAACGTGTTCATCTCCTGAGATGAGGTTTCCAGCAACCGCCCTGTCCCACCGTGTTCGTTGCTCCTCTTTGCATCCTTATCGTGGTCTGGGCTCATGTCCGGTAAGCTGCAGATCTTTCACTAATTACAGTCTACCCTCATTGTTAGCAGACTCTGCATCTGTGAATTCACCTCCTTGCTGAAACTTAACCTCGAATCAATAGTCGTTCACGGACATGCACAGAGTCATGGGAGACTCGAGTCATTCAGCACCCACGTTCCCACCTGCGGTGCAACAGTGAAATGCTCTGCCCTCTCATTTCAGCTCTCATGCTGTGAACAAGCATCCTTTCGTGGTCTGCTCTGTGCCATGTTCATCAGATTCCTGTGCAGTTTGTTGCTGATTTTGCCATTTACTGTGGCCCCCAAGCACAGTGTCTAGTTCCTGAGTGCAGGAAGGCCATGGGGTGCCTTAACGAGAAAATGTTTGTGTTATGCATGTCTCACACTGTTCATGGGGTTCTCAAGGCAAGAATACTGAAGCTGTTTGCCATTCCCTTCTCCAGTGGACCAGGTTATGTCAGAATGCTCCACCATGACCCGTCCGTCTTGGGTGGCCCTACACGGCATGTCTCATAGTTTCACTGAGTTAGACAAGGCTGTGGTCCATGTGATCAGTTTGATTAGTTTTCTGTGATTGTGGTTTTCATCCTATCCTCCTTCTGATGGATAAGAGTAAGAGGCTTATGGAAGCTTCCTGATGGAAGAGATTGACTGAGGGAGACACTGGATCTGGTTCTGATGGGCAGGGCCATGCTCTGTAAATCTTTAGCCTAATTTTCTGTTGATGGGTGGGTCTGTGTTCCTTCCCTGTTGTTTGACCTGAGGTCAAACTGTGGTGAAGGTATGAAAAGGCAAAAAGATAGGACACTGAAAGATGAACTCCCCAGGTTGGTAGGTGCCCAATGTGCTACTGGAGATCAGTGGAGAAATAATTCCGGAAAGAATGAAGAGATGGAGCTAAAGCAAAAACAGCACCCAGCTGTGGATGTCATTTGGTGATGGAGGTAAAGTCTGATGCTGTACAGAACAATATTGCATAGGAACCTGGAATGTTAGGTCCATGAATCAAGGTAAATTAGAAGTGGTCAAACAGGAGATGGCAAGAGTGAAGATCGACATTTGAGAAATCAGCGAACTAAAATGGACTAGAATGGGTGAATTTAACTCAGATGACCATTGTATCTACTACTGTGGGCAAGAATCCCTTAGAAGAAATGGAGTAGCCCTCATAGTCAACAAAAGAGTCTGAAATGCAGTACTTGGATGCAATCTCAAAAATGACAGAATGATCTCTGTTCATTTCCAAGGTAAACCATTCAATAGCACAGTAATCTAAGTCTATGCCCCTACCAAGAATGCTGAAGAAGCTGAAGTTGAATGGTTCTATGAAGACCTACAAGGCCTTACAGAACTAACACCCAAAAAAGATATCCTTTTCATTATAGGGGAGTGGAATGCAAAAGTAGGAAGTCAAGAGATATCTAGAGTAACAGGAAAATTTGGCCTTGGAGTACAGAATGAAGCAGGGCAAATGCTAACAGAGTTTTGCCAAGAGAATGCACTGGTCATAGCAAAAACCCTCTTCCAACAACACGAGAACACTACACATGGACATAACCAGATGGTCAATACCAAAACCAAATTGATTATAGTCTTTGCAGCCAAAGATGGAGAAGGTCTATACAGTCAGCAAAAACAAGACCGGGAGCTGACTGTGGCTCATATCATGAATTCCTTATTGTCAAATTCAGACCTAAATTGAAGAAAGTAGGGAAAACCACTAGACCATTCAGGTATGATCTAAATCACATCCCTTACAATTATACAGTGGAAGTGACAAATACATTCAAGGGATTAGATCTGATAGAGTGCCTGAAGAACTATGGACAGAGGTTCATGACATTGTACAGGAGCAGTGATCAAGACCATCCCCAAGAAAAAGAAATGCAGAAAGGCAAAATAGTTGTCTGGGGAGGCCTTACAAATAGCTGAGAAAAGAAGAGAAGTGAAAGGCAAAGGAAAGATATATCCATTTGAAGGCAGAGTTGCAAATAACAAGGAGAGATAAGAAGACTTTCCTCAATGATCAATGAAAAGAAATAGAGGAAAACAATAGAATGGGAAAAACTAGACATCTCTTCAAGAAAATTAGAGATACCAAGGGAACATTTCATGCAAAGATGGGCACAATAAAGGACAAAAATGATATGGATCTAACAGAAGCGGAAACTATTAAGAAGAAGTGGCAAGAATACACAGAAGAACTATGCAAAAAAAGATCTTCACGACCTAGATAACCAAGATGGTATGATCACTGACCTAGAGCCAGACATCCTGGAATGTGAAATCAAGTGGGCCTTAGGAAGCATCAAAGCATCACTATGAACAAAGCTAATGAAAGTGATAGAATTCCAGTTGAGTTATTTCAAATCCTGAAAGATGAGGCTGTGAAAGTGCTTCACTCAATATGCCAGCAAATTTGGAAAACTCAGCAGTGGCCACAGGACTGGAAAAGGTCAGTTTTCATTTCAGTCCCACAGAAAGGCAATGCCAAAGAATGCTCAAACTACCACACAATTGCACTCATCTCACACGCTGGCAAAGTAATGCTTAAAATTCTCCAAGCCAGGTTTCAGCAGTACATGAACCGTGAACTTCCAGTTGTTCAAGCTGGATTTAGAAAAGACAGAGGAACCAGAGATCAAATTGCCAACATCCACTGGATCACTGAAAAAGTAAGAGAGTTCCAGAAAAACATCTACTTCTGTTTTATTGACTATGCCAAAGCCTTTGACTGTGTGGATCACAACAAACTGTGGAAAATTCTGAAAGATATGGGAATACCAGACCACCTAACCTGCCTCCTGAGAAATCTGTATGCAGGTCAGGAAGCAACAGTTAGAACTGGACATGGAACAACAGACTGGTTCCAAATCAGGAAAGGAGTACGTCAAGGCTATATATTGTAACTCTGCTTATTTAACTTATATGCAGAGTACATCATGAGAAATGCTGGGCTAGATAAAGCACAAGCTGGAATCAAGATTTCCAGGAGAAATATCAATAACCTCAGATATGCGGATGACACCACCCTTATGGCAGAAAGTGAAGAAGAACTAAAGAGCCTCTTGATGAAAGTGAAAGAGGAGAGTGAAAAAGTTGGCTTAAAACTCAACATTCAGAAAACGAAGATCATGGCACCTGATCCCATTACTTCATGGCAAATATATTGGGAAACAATGGAAACAGTGACAGACATTATTTTGGGGGGCTCCAAAATCACTGCAGATGGTGGCTTCAGCCATGAAATTAAAAGGCGCTTGCTCCTTGAAAGAAAAGTTATGACCAACCTAGATAGCATATTAAAAAGCAGAGACATTACTTTGCCAACAAAGGCCCATCTAGTCAAAGCTATGGCTTTTCCAGTAGTGTCATGTATGAATATGAGAGTTGGGCTATAAAGAAAGCTGAGTGCTAAAGAATTGATGGTTTTGAACTGTGGTGTTGGAGAAAACTCTTGAGAGTCCCTTGGACTGCAAGGAACTCCAACCAGATCATCCTAAAGGAAATCAGTCCTGAATATTCATTGGAAGGATTGATGCTGAAGCTGAAACTCCAATACTTCAGCTACCTGATGCGAAGAGATGACTCACTGGAAAAGACCCTGATGCTGGGAAAGATTGAAGGTGGGAAGAGAAGGGGACAACAGAGGATGAAATTGTTGGATGGCATCACCAAGTCGATGGACATGAGTTTGAGTAAGCTCTGGGAGTTAGTGATGGACAGGGAAGCCTTTCATGCTGCAGCCCATGGGGTTGCAAAGAGCTGGACAAGACTGAGCAACTGAACTGACTAACTGATACATGTTTCATTAAGACATGAATTATAGTTCTGTCAACCCTCAGTACAATGTTAGTGAATCAACAGTATATGCCAGGTAGGTTATCTTTAAACAGAAATACACATAAAATAAGATATTGAATGTTGACAAAAATATTGTGCCCAGAGGCCTACAGGAAACTAACCCTGCATTTTTACTTAGAGGAATGATCCAGTGTTCCTTAATTTGGTGGCTTTAGAGGAAAACAACAGAATGGGAAAGACTAGAGATCTCTTCAAGAAAATTGGAGATACCAAGGGAACATTTCATGCAAAGATGGGCTCGATAAAGGACAGAAATGGTATGGACCTAACAGAAGCAGAAGATATTAAGAAGAGGTGGCAAGAATACACAGAAGAACTGTACAAAAAAGATCTTCACAACCCAGATAATCACGATGGTGTGATCACTGACCTAGAGCCAGACATCCTGGAATGTGAAGTCAAGTGGGCCTTAGAAAGCATCACTATGAACAAAGCTAGTGGAGGTGATGGAATTCCAGTTGAGCTATTTCAAATCCTGAAAGATGATGCTGTGAAAGTGCTGCACTCAATATGCCAGCAAAAT